>NC_057863.1:439441100-439528600 GCF_019393635.1 Dromiciops gliroides
AACCCCAATTGCCTCACTAAAAAAAAACAAAAAACAAACAAACAAAAATTACATATAATGCTTTATAGTTACAAAGTGAATTTGCATACACCTCATTTGAACCTAGCAACCCTGTAGTAGTACAGTATTATTTTCGTTGATGTTAAATTTTATTATAAATAACTACTGTCATGGAATGGAAATAAGGTTTTTAAAAATATTAAAGAGAAAGAGCTAAAACCTGTAGATTCAAGTATAAGCCACCAAATGGGCTAAATAAAAGGTATTCTGGTGCATGGCTACAGTAGTGAATGATTTTGGAAATATTAAACATATCATAGCAATGACTTGTTTAACGAATACAAAAAGTTGCAACTAAGAAGTTTTAGGTAAAATAGATATTAATGTAAAAGTTAAAGAGAAGAATACAGAATAGTGGCACCCCTTGCTGGCAAAGATGTGTAACTGCAAAACTGTCTAGGAGACAGATTTGTTTGTTCTTTAATTGATACCCACTGTACTGAGCTTGAAATCAGGAAGACTCATATATGATGACAGATTGCATGACAGAGTGAAAAATAATAAAATCTGGGCTCAGACACTGATTAGCTATGTGACCCTAGGCAAGTCACTTAACCTTATTTGTCTTAGTTCCTCATATGTAAAATGAGCTAGAGAAGGAAATGGCAAACCACTATAGTATCCTTGCCAAGAAAACCCAAAATGGGCATAACTGTAATGACTGAATAACAACAAAATCAGATGTTTCCACAGAAAAAGGCCCAATTAGATAAAGATAATTTTTGACAAGGAAGAAATTAAGATGATGGCCAGATCTTTGAGATGTTATTTGATCTGTTTCCGCTACTTTATAAATGTGAAGTGTGAACCTTACGATTTTGGGACTTAAAAAGAAACCTTATGAAATTATCTATTCCAGGGTGTGAGAAAATAATGGCATTTGGCAGATACTCAAAGGCCCCACCTAGAGATTAATCTAAACTGATTGAATTAAGTGAGAGTGATTGACTTTGCTGATTAACCTACTTAAAGTTAATTAGATTGTAACCATACCTGGCCTGCCCTTAAGTAGGTATTGTTCTCAGAAGTCAAGGACTTTGAACTCAACACAGACCACCTTCAACTCCAGTGAACCAATGGTTTTGGATGACAATCACCAATCAGCTTAAAGCAGTATGAAAGGACCACCTCTCCTCTGGACCTATAAAAAGCTTCCACACTCAGGTTGCTCTTTGAAGCAGGTTCATGGTGGAAGACTTGAGGAAGATGCAGACCAGGCTGGAGCTCTAGGCTGGATAGGCCTTTTCTTAACTTTCTGAACTCCATGTTCTCCTTTTACTAATACCTAGTATGCTTTAATAAATGCTTAATGCCCAAACACTGGTGCTAAAGCTTCTAATTTAAGGCGACCACACATTTAGATTTTAAACATCACAAGGGTTCTTTTTTTTTTTTTTTTGCAGGGCAATGGGGGTTAAGTTTACTTGCCCAGGGTCACACAGCTAGTAAGTGTCAAATGTCTGAGGTCAGATTTGAACTCAGGTACTCCTGAATCCAGGGCCAGTGCTTTATGGACTGCGCCACCTAGCTGCCCCATCACAAGGGATTCTTAACCTTTTTTTTGAGTTATGGACTACTTGTACAATCTGTGAAGCCTATAGACAGCCTTTCTCAGAATACTGCTGTTTTTCCAAAATATTTTTTCCACCAAATTATATGTAAAAACAATTTTTTAAACATTTGCTTATTTTCAGGTTTTGGATTCCAAATCCTATCCCTCTCTCCATCCCCTACCTCCTCCCTGAGATGGTAAGCAATCTGATATAGGCTATACATGTGCAGTCATGTAAAACATTTACACATGTCATTTTGAGGAACAGAAGGTTGGAGGGAAGGAAGGAGAGGGAGGGAGGGAGGGAGCAAGTGAGCAAGCAAGCAAACAAGAGCGAGGGAAGGAGGGAGGGAGGGAGGGAAGAAGCTTGAGTTTGTATTCAAATGCCACCAGTTCTTTCTTTGGAGGTAGATAGCATTTTTCATCAAGAATCCTCTGGGACTATAATGTTTTGGATCACTGTATTGCTGAAAAGAGCAGTGCTGGAAAAAAGGGTATGCACATTTTTATAGCCCTTTGGGCATAGTTCCAAATTGCTCTCCAGAATGGTTACATCGGTTCACAACTACCAACAGTGGATTAGTGTCCCACTTTTCCCACATCCCCTCCAACGTTTATCATTCACTTAGGTGTCATATTAGCCAATCTGATAGTTGTAACATGGTACTTCAAAGTTGTTTTAATTTTCATTTCTCTTATCAATACTGCTCTAGAGCATTTTTTCATATGACTATAGATAACTTTATTGGTCTGAAAACTGCCTATTCATCTCCTTTGACCAGGAATGACTTGTGTTCTTATAAATTTGACTTAGTTCTCTGGAATACTGTTTTTTAAATGCATAAACTAAAATACATAGGATTACAAAAGAAATCAATTAGAATAAAAAGAATTTACCAAAATATTTAAATAAATATGTTTCTTGACTTTATGTTCATAACTCCTAATTATTAGATTTCTGATAAGGAATCTGAACACCAAACAGGTGAACTGACTCACCCAAAGTCACAGAGGTAGTAAAACAAAAGCCAGGCCTGAAATCCTAATGTCCTGCTTCCAGCACGGTGAACTTTTTATATGTTACCAAGTGATCCCCTAAGATCCTTGCACTAGGGGCAGCTAGGTGGCGCAGTGGATAGAGCACCGGCCCTAGATTCAGGAGGATCTGAGTTCAAATCCAGCCTCAGACACTTGACACTTACTAGCTGTGTGACCCTGGGAAAGTCACTTAACCCCAATTGCCTCATTAAAAAAAAAAAAAAGATCCTTGTACTAATTTTCTAAGTGTTGTCTAAAGGTTGACCACTGCATAGGCAGACAAAATGCAGTGTTTATACTACACACCCCAGTCTAAAGTGTCTTCAGACTTAAAAAGTTATTGGTGCCCTACTTTAGTATTTTCATAAGTCAATTTTAATGCTTAGTTAACATCAACATAAAAGATTAATTACTTAAATGCACAAGGGGAAATAATATGCTTACACTGAGAAATTACACAAAGAAAGCACTATGATGAGAGATTGCATGATGTAGTGAAAGCAAAATGGAACCTAATTGTTGAGACCTAGGTTTAAATCCTGACCACCACTCTAACTTATCTTTGACCAAGACACTACCTCTTTAATCCCATTTACTCATCTATAAAATGAAGGGTTTGGGCCAGATGTGTCTGAGCAGCCTTTTCTAACCACAAATTCTAAGTCCTATGTAAGTATAGCAAGGGGAGCATCAGCTTAGTACAAGAATGACACATTCATACTTTTTTCTAACATCTATAGTAATATTAATTTTAAAGAATGTTTCAATTTTTGTTTTATTATATGTTTCATGTGTAACAACTAAGATTCTGAATTCCCTTAGACATGTTTTTGAGAACTTTCATTGTTTGATCTGATTATTGACAAAGCTATTTTAAAGTTGTGTTAAGCTCAATTTTGTAGGAAATTTTCCTGGCTGATTACCAGCATCTACACATCAACCCCTGAAAAGACTTCTATTCTACTACTACACCTAGAGGACATCTGAGAAAAGACTTTCAGAGACTTTAAACAAACAGTTTTGTTTTGTTGTTGTTGGTTTTTTTTTCTTTTTCTCTTTCTGTTATAATATACACCATCTGTAACATGTACTCTCTGCAGAGGCCCTCCCTTTGTAAGACCAATGTCAAAGCGTCGGTTCATGAGGACAAAAAATTGCCCCCTAGACAAAACTTTCCTCTCTTCCTTTTCTATATTGTTATTAACATATTGTTAGTTAGCATAGGTTATTATATTCTGTTATTTTTGACTGTTTCATCAAGGAAACGCTTCATTTCTTGAGGAAACAAAGGGGGGACTGTAATGATTGGAATGACGACACGTACTGGAGACTTACTATAGGAAAGCTCTGCCATGAAGGAAGGTCTTTGAGGGCAGGATCATGCGTCTTTTCTTTGGTGTCAGGAAGTGACGTTTGCTGGTGGGAGGAGGAAGGGGGAGCTGGGTGGTCTGCCTCTCTCTTTTTTCCTGAGGACACTGGTGGAGAAGGGAGCTAGAAATGCGCTCTCCCTTTAATAGATAGGAATCTAGGCCTTTCTCTCTTTACCAAATTCTTATTCTCCTTAATAAATGCTTAAAAGTCTAACTCTTGCTAAAGCTTATAATTTATTGGTGACCACTCATTAGATATTTTAGACAGACTAGCTAGAATTTTAGCCCTTAACACATCAATAATCTATACCTAGGGGAACCACACAATATTAAGGGTTTTTCTTTTTTATTATGGTCTGAATATATTAGATCCTTCTGGGATTAGTTATTTCTTCAGTGTTGGGACTCTCTCTACAAATGCAGAACAGAATCCCTCCCTCCCAACCCCAAACCTTGTTCTATATAACTTTTGTCCATGTTTGTTCATAAATCATTCACAAAGAATCCCACTCAATATCCTTGAGACCTCCTTTCTTTTAATTTCTCAAGGATCAATGTGCTTTAAACCTTAATAGGGATAGAAATAGGGATCAGACCTGTAATTACACTGATAAAGAGAACTAGAAGAGGAAATCCCATGTACCAATGCAGGCTGGCATCTTCCCAGATAGAGATTTATACACTACCTGCTTGAAATCTATGCCCAAACATTTAATTTTCTCTTCTGCTTTTCTAATCTTACCCCGGCCCCCCAGGCAGAATGAATATGAAAGAGTGAAAGGACATGAGACAAAAAAAACAGCTAAGGCCTAGTATTCTCCATCTTCATGCTCCCAAACAAGGTTTACTCCTACAGGATGAAAGAAAGAAAAGAAGAACACAAGTTAACAGAAGCAGGCAGGACAAATATAGGTTTAGAAGCACACAGATGCTGGGAATGCATATACCAGCTAAAATTCACTTAATAAGACTAAAATATCTTTTTTTCCCCCAAAAAAACCCTAGAAAATCAACTAGTAGAATTCACTGGTTAGTTGGTCTTACAAACAGCACATCTGTACTACATAAAGTACCTTGGCAGAAAAAATACATTGAAATTGAGCAGAAGAGCAATATGTAAATCTTTAAGTTTCCTCTTATGGGGCATGGTGGCACATATCTGTATACTCTATGGATGGGGAGGCCGAGCCTGGTGGGTTGCTTGAGCTCAAGAGCTTTGAGCTATAGGTGGCTTAAAGTCAATCAGGTGTCTACACTGTCTGGCACTAGCATGGAGGCCCTGGGGAGGGCAGGTAGGGACAGGACAAGCTGCTGAAGGGAGGGGCAAAGCTAGCCCAGGTCAGAAAGGGATCAGGCTCAAAGCTTCTATGCAAAGCTGCAGTGGGATCAAGACTATGAGTGGCCACTGCACTTCCAGCATGGGAAAGAGACCTCGTCTCAAAAAAAAAAAAATTCTTGTTCTGATAATTTCTACTTAAGTCTCAGATGACTCACTGTTTTAAAAAAGTTTGCATCCCTAAAGAACAGTCTGTTTTCTTATTGTAATTGAAAGACATTTTAGGATACTGCATAATAATTGTATTGTATATGAATCTATACTTCACTGTACACATTTTGTGCTTTAACACAGCATTAGAAAATCAGCTTGAAATTCATAATTACTTTGACAGTAACATAACATTCTAGTCTGCTACCTCTAAGTAACATTTAAGTGTTCTATGAAATAAGTATATCAATTAAAATTCATGTAAGCCTTACTTTTCAGTATCCGAGAAAAATAATAGCTCAATGATTTTAATATAATAGTCAAGCTTACATTTCAACCACCTAAATATTACTAAAGAGCGATAAAGTCTACGGAACTCAGATTTACCAGATTTAATACGCTTATGACTTCCTTTGAAGAAAACCTCTGAACATAAGTTCATTGAGAGCTACCACTTGACTCATAAATTTTCATTTCATTTTTCACACTTTGAGAAAAAAGGTTAGCAGCCCTCTTCACATCAAGACACTTATTCTGAAGGGCTGATTCCATCTCTTTGAGTATTTCTTTCTCCAGCATCCTCATCTCTTCCAGCATTTTGATGCCTGTTTCCTAAAAGGATAATTTTCAAATAGAAATTGATACAGTACAATATTTCAAAAGATCAACAAACACATTTATTCTGTCCTCCCACCTACCAACCTCATCATGCAAGATTCATTTTAATTTCCAAACAATTTTCTAAGTCTCTCCCATTCCATCATTTGAGGGCAGAAAAGATAAAGATCCTTTAAATTGCTTCCACTCAGACTTACAAAACAACCAAATAGCCCTAGAGGGAGATCTAGGCTAGGGTTTTAAGTTCATACTTCTTCACCAAGGTTGAGTAGAAAAGGAAAGAAGATTTCTTAATGCAGCCTTTGAATATGTCTGTGGCTTCCCATTTCTGAAATCATCTAAGTAAATTTTCTAAAAGGAATACAAAATGTTTTTCTTCATAGACCATAGTTAAAAAGAAATTGGTTAGGGCAGCTAGATGGCGCAGTGGATAAAGCACCGGCCCTGGATTCAGGAGTACCTGAGTTCAAATCCAGCCTCAGACACTTACCACTTACTAGCTGTGTGACCCTGGGCAAATCACTTAACCCCAATTGCCTCACCAAAAAAAAAAAAAAAAAAAGAAATTGGTTAAAAAAAGAAAGAAATTGGTTGCTCAGATATTACAGAGCAATTAGGACCACTCTTGTGCTCTTATTCTATTCTGTATAATAGCTAACTGTATAATACTTAATATTTGGGTTTGTGTTATATTTCCCCCACGCCAGTGATATCAGAAACATCTCTTAATTATCTTTGTACATCACCATACTGATTTCCATGTCTAAGGTGCTTAAAAATAGTTGACAAATGAGTAATTAAATGAATGAAAGAAATATACAAGGAAGAAACTAATTTTCAAATTTTACAGCTAGAAGTAACTTAATTAGGAATAAAGCCCAACACTATTACTGTATATAAAGGTGGAATTCAAAACAATTAAATAATCGGTCCCAAATCCCATAACCAGTTAGTGACCAAGTGAAGATCAGGGCCCATACACCCAATTTTCCCATATACCACATTGCTTTCTATAATTAACACACTAATTGTAGCCTGAAGTATTAAACATTTTTAAAATATTTATAATTTTTAAGGTATTTTAACATTATTTGATCCAAAAAAAGGACATATGTCAGTAAACTCTTTTAAAGTCTACAAGATGGGGGCAGCTAGGTGGTGTAGTGGATAAAGTACCGGCCCTGGATTCAGGAGGACCTGAGTTCAAATCTGACCTGAGACACTTGACACAAGCTGTGTGACCCTGGGCAAGTCACTTAACCCTCATTGCCCCGCAAAAAAATTTAAAATAAAATAAAATAAAATAAATTCTACAAGACTACCCTTGGAGTGGAACTTCTATGCTCCTATACCTTTAAATAATTCTGATGAATATAAATTATAGACACAATTGATCACCTGCAAGTGACAATTCTAATTTTTGCCTCATACACTAAAACTGTTTCAGTCAGTTCTCATTCTAGTTCTGCAATACTTCCGACTTCTTCTGGGGTACTGAATTCAGTTCTGGGTGCCACATTTTTAAGAGGACATCAATAAGCTAGAAAGCATGCACAGTGGGCCTTGAACTCCTGCCATGTAAGGATCAAATAAAGGACTGGGCTGTTTAGCTCAGAGAAGAGAAGATGTCAGTGGAAGAAGACAGCTGGCATCAATTATTTGAAAAGCTGTTATGTAGAAGGGGGATGAACCTTCTGCTTGGTTCCAGAGAGCAGAACTTGAAGCAATGGATGGAAAAATCCATATTAACCCTAATTCTACACTCTTCAAATCTCTCAGGCAAACTGCTATCTAGCCAAACCTCCTGCAACTCCTATTTGTGAAGCTGATCTTTGAATCCTAGTGTAAGACACTATGTGGCCCAATTCTTATCACCACTGTTTTCTACCAGTTCTATTTCCAAGACTCTTCATCAACTGAGTATGCTATGTCATAAAGAGATATAAAGAACATAAATAAATGCTATATGTCATAAAGAGACATAAAGAACATAAATGACATGCTGAAATGTTCATATATTCAGAAAAAGAATATAAAAAGAATGTAATAGAGCTTACACAATGTAAGCTCTATTAAGATACAACCTTTGCCTTACATAAACTTTGCATCCCATCACCACCCCACCTAGATCTATCACAGGTTTTGCACATGGCAGTCATTTAACAAATGTTTGTTAAATTAAATTGAAATTTCATACCTCATCAGAATTTATTCTTTCCATTGCCTCTTGATGTTTGCAGTAAAGAGCATGCCTTCTGTCAGGTTTACTCTGAAAACGTGGCTTCTTTTTAACTGGATCTTCACGTCCAAATGTTGGTGAGTTGGTTTCTAGTAACTGAGTTATATTTGGTACAAAAATGAATGGCTTAAAAACAGATCTAGAAATAAAAAAGAACAACGTCTTTAATATTCTTATTATTAGGTACAATCAAGATATAGACAGTATTTTAATACACTCATTTTCTTCTATTACTCCCTTTAGCAAAGTTTCCATTAATAAAACTATGTTTAACATATAACTGAGATATATTAAAAGGTATTAACACTCTTTTCTTATAGGAACAAAGTATTCACTATTGGCAATTATATGTTCATAGAGGTGAGACGCTAAATATTTACAAGAAAATATATCCTATATTTTGAACTTTTAAAAAATTAGATTATGTCATTAAAATTACATTAATTTAACTAAATGTCAAGCTTCTTTTCCCTACCCACTAATCCCCCACCTCTGACTTCACCTTTCAGGATTAGGGGTTCCTGTAAGGAAATGAATGCATGGAAGGCTGGGATCTTGAGGCAAAACAGAAACCATGCTGGCAGTAGTCTGAAATTCTCCCTCCATATTAATGCCACTTTCTTTATCTCGGAGAATTTCCATCATTGTTTCAGAAGTCATATTTCCTATTGAAAAATTTGAAAATCAAATTAGTTATGCAACTATGTCAACAAGCCCTAACTCCAATTTGTGCAGTTTGGCATTATAGCAATTTACTTTACAGACCTATATTATAAGACTCATTTTTCCTTAGTCCTCCTATCAGAATAGAAACCACAATAACATGTTAGAATTAGATCTGTAATTAACTCCAGTCAAACACTCAAACACTTTTGCTTAAGAGAATTCCCTCTTACATATGAAATGTTTTCTCTGTTTATCATATATAACATGAAATATTGGTCTTAGTATAAACACCACCTAATATATTAACAAATTATATTCTTTGTTATCAAATCAACTACATTAAACTTGTCAGGCTTATCACTAACTAGGAATAAGTGTATGAAAACATTAACTATATAAATTATTATAGCTAAGACAAAACTCCTAAAGAAATAAAAAGCAAAAAGGGAACAATGCAAAAAAAATTAAGGTTTAAAGAGAAGAAAAGGTTTGGAAAAGCCACAATGATGAGTAGAATAATGAATCAATTAGGTCTAAAAGGAATGCTTTGCCCCAGTGAGGGCCCAGTTGAGATTATATAATATAAACCTGAAGATGACCCAATCAACACAGTTTCATGATTTTCTTCAGCTTTGTCCAACAACATGTGTGTAGAGGCAAAGGTAGTGGATGGTGAGAGTAATCCAAAGCTGAAGATTGGCAGGACAAAATTTTCCATAGGATAAAGGGGCAAGGGCTTCCAGAGAAGATGACAGTATAAAGTTGAATTGGTTCATCAAGAGGTCAACAGGGGGAAGGTAAGAAAGTGTAGCCTGTGCAGGGATGATGCAGGTGCCTGGGAATGAAGGGAGTGGAGAGATTGGATGTCAGGATGAGGACGAAAAGCAACGTTTGGGGTTTAGAGGGAGAGGGGGTAATGACAAAAGGTTATGATCAGATAAAAATTTCAGAGTTCATCAAGAACTCTGAAAGTCTAACACTTGAAGGTGGTGGCAAGATCAAGGGTGTGTACAACCCTTGATGATGTGAGTATAGGCCAGCTAGCTTCACATACTGAATAAATTTTCTGAATAACTCCATAACAACAATGTTTCTGTCAGTTTTTGCACTATAAAATCTCCATTTTTAAATTGGGGTGATCCCCTACATATATATTAAAATAAGTAAATTTAAAGTATTTGAAGTTAAGTTCTTACAACCTCTTCCTTTCTGGGCCAAGTTATTTTTCTTATATTTAACTAAACATTTATATAGTAAACCATCAGTGGCTTTAAAAATGCAGAGAAAATAGATAATTGTTCTCTGTAAATGATCCTACTACAACTGAAATGTTCTTTCTACTCAATTTTGCAACAAATTGAAAACAAAAAGCAAAAAAAAAATACGGCAGCTTCTAAAAGCAGCTCTTAATATTTTTTTGAATGATAGAAAATGCCCAAACAACGACCAAAACACCAAACAAAACCCATGAATCAGGCAGATAACAGGAACACCCAGTGTGATTTTAAAATGGTTGAGATCTAAATTCCTGAAAATAAGGATTTATAACGAAAACAGTGACAGAAACATAACACTGCTATAATACAGGTATTATGAAAATGTCTTCTCTATTCAAAACCTACAATTCTAAAAATGAAGGAAGGATTTATATGATCACAAGAATAGGACAGCTATAAGTAATCCACTAGCAAGCATTGAATAAGTACTAAGACTGTGGTGGTAGGGTTCAGTAAAATGAATAAAAAACACAGGGGTGCAATTTCATTGCAATTTAAACTAGTTATTTCAAATGCATGAGTGAATTTATTTGCAATTTGGATATACATGTAGCACAGTTAATAGCTACCATGAAGGAACAGTTGGAAGAGAGACATAGCAGTGTTGGTCCACAGAAATCTGAAGAAAAGTTACAGTGATTACAAGAAAATGGAATGCTGGTGTGAAAAAAAGGCCTTTCCTCTTTTGAGGATTCATAGTGAGCTAAATGGAATGCCCTTTCTGCACAGAAAAATAAAAATTTTAGGTCCCACTCTTTTTTTTAAACTACAACCACCTATCAATTAAAAAGAAGTTGACTTTCCAATTAATTTGTAATTAAAAAATTTAATTTTAACATATTACAAAGTAGAGGATGAAATTAAAGTCCTTTTCTTTCCTTCTCTAATTTCCCTAATAACTTATGTTCCTTTTTCATTTCCTCTTATTTCACACTTCAACAACGCATCCTTTTCTGACCTTTTTGTAATAGTGTCTGATGGCTGAATCCCTAAGCCAAAGAAGATTACTGTCATAAATAAGAATGTACAATCCCTTAACACAACAACTCCAAATGTTTACTTCATCTGAATTTCCAGAAATGTGTGTAAACTCACAAAAACAAGCAATAAAGAAAAATTAATTTTTAAATCTTTCTAAATGTAATCCACATCTAACAGTTTTACATTTCAAAACATTCTCTAAAAGGCCTACTCTTCAAATGGGAAAAAAATTAATTTCATTTAAACAGCATATTTATAAAATAATTTCTATAAATTGTTCACAGAACATTTCCTACTGATGCTGAAGTGAAAAGCATTTCCTGATATTAGCAAAGATATATCTCTTTTCAAAACAGTAGAAAATATGAAAATATTGTGGAACATTAAAATACTCCATCACAAGGCTTTTTCTTTCATATGTAATACTAATTTTTTTTTTGTGGGGTAATGAGGGTTAAGTGACTTGCCCAGGGTCACACAGCTAGTAAGCATCAAGTGTCTGAGGCCGAATTTGAACTCAGGTCCTTCTGAATCTAGGGCCAGTGCTTTATCCACTGCGCCACCTAGCTGTCCCCATATGTAATACTAATTAACACATAATGACTCTGTCTAATAAGCGCCAGTAAAGAAAATTATAGCCCCTGGCTGTCCCATTTATGAAAAGCTGCATGCTGATTGACTTTCTGAACCAATTTTACTTCAGCCACTGAAGCAACATGTTGGTCACAGACAGTATGGTTTTTTATTATCAAAACAAAATAGATTCCTTTAGGTGAAATTGGCTTTTCTGTGTATGTGTACAAAAAATATCTGCTGTTCAGCAATTTGCCAAAAGATCATTTTTCTAGCATAATTTTGGAGTTCAGTACATCAGAAATTATTACATCAGAGGCAGAAATTAGCATAGAGTATAATAATGATGTTTTAATAAAGTCATTAATAAGTGTTAAGTCCTCATAATGACTGATTATTTTTACCACTGTTATATAGGGATATACAAAAGCTTACAAAAATTCATTTAGATAGTATTATTTAAATAAAAAGATTACCTTTGTATTTGTTCAGAAGCTTGTAACCCTCACAGTATCTGCCTGATGAATTATTAGTATGGGCATATACAGTAGAAAAATTAAATTCCTTTTGGTCATCCCACCAACCTTTGTCTTTAGCATGTTCTCTCATTTTTGGATGCTCTCGGTCAATCTTGGTTGTTATAGAGAGTTGATTGGAAATATTACGAACTCCATCTGTTACCAAAGAGAAAGAAAAAAATTATAGATAGCCAGACTGATGAATAGGTATTTGTTAAGCAGCTACTATGTGTACTTTGCTAGGCACTGGAGACAAAAGGATATAAAAGGAACAGTTCCTGCCTTTGAGGAGCTTATATTTTATAGGGAAAAACAGAACATACAAATATATAAAACATATGTAAAGTAAATACAAGGGAATTTTCAGTGGGAGGCACTAGCAGCTGGGGGCATCATGAAAAGCCTCATGGTAAAAGGTGGCACGAGCTGAGCTTTGAATGAGGCTGTGGACTCTAAGAGGTGAAGTGATATCATACGTTCCAGACAGGGGGAGACGGCCTAGGCAAAGGCATGGAGAAAGAGTATGGGGGTTCCTGTGTGAGGAGCAGCAAGTAGGTCAGTTTTACTCAACCAGAGAATGAGTGATGGAGAATAGTTAGGCTGTGAAGAGCTTTAAATGTCAAACAGCGGTTTGTATTTGATCCTAGGGAAAAGAGCTAAGAGAGCTTTGGGAGCAGGGGAGGGAGCACGGTCAGACTTGTGGTTTAAGAATCTTGCATTGGGGGCAGCTAGGTGGCGCAGTGGATAGAGCACTGGCCCTGGAGTCAGGAGTACCTGAGTTCAAATCCGGCCTCAGACACTTAACAATTACTAGCTGTGTGATCCTGGGCAAGTCACTTAACCCCAATTGCCTTACTAAAAAAAAAGAAAAAAGAAAAAAAAAGAATCTTGCATTGGCAGCTGTGGAGAGAATGAGCTGCAGAAAAAAGATATTTTAGACATGCCCAAGTAAGAGGCTTTTGCAAGAGGTGATGAAGGTCTGAATGAATATCTATTAACCTTAACTGAATTTTGTGAATTGTTTCTTAATTAGGGTTTACTTTTACTCACAGAAATGTAGAGCCTGAAAAAAATGTTCAAGTAGATGATTTAAAGAACAAAATGTGCTGAAATCTCTTATTAGGAAAGACAGTGAAGATTTATTTAAAGAGATAAAAAATATAATGGTTAGCATTTATACAGCACTTTAAGGTTTGCATAATGCTTTATATACATTATCTCATCTGATTTTTACAACAACTCTGGTACAGGTAGGTGGTATTATTATCTCCATTTTCCAGATGAAGAAACTGAGTCCCAGAGAGGTTAAGTGATTTGCCCAAAGTCACACAGATAATAAGTATCTGAGGCAAGATTTGAACTTGTCTTCTTGATGCCCAGTCCTATGTGTCTTAACCACTGAGCCATCTAGCCGCCTGACTTCCTAATGGTGTAACCCTGAGCAGGTTACTAAACCTCTTCGGTTTCATTTTCTTTTTCTATAAAATAGGGGTGTCTGATGTTATGATCTCTCTGAGATCCCTTCAAAAATCTTAACCCATGATCCTAGAATCTTGGGACATAAGGTCTCTATCATTCATTATGGAACAGTCATAGATAGTACTGTACTATTCTTTAGTATCATTGAACTTGGTCCTGTGTGTCCACCTTGCCTTCCCAATGAGACTGGAAACTCCTTGAGGGAAGTACTGTGTCTTACAGTTCTTTTCCATCATCCAGAGTGCCTGCTGAGCACATACAGACATGCATTTAGCTCAACATCCATCTATCCATTGAGCTAAAAGGAATAAAACTAGCGCAAAGCCTTCTCAAATGATCAAACTGGATTTTTAAAAAATGATTAGATTTTATATTTTAATGTCCATATGATAAAAGCTTTTCATCTAATCTGAGGACCGAGTATGGTCAAATGCTCAAACAATCCCTCTCTCCAAGCCCACACCTGTATTATTCAGTCCCAAGTAATAGTGAGACAGAACAATAAAAGGGAATAAACAAATAAGGACAGTAAAATATGCAAAGATATTTTATATTGGCTGAGTAAGGAAATTACATTTTACATTGGCCAGGTAAGGAAAACCAACCAGAGGGAGTTCATTTTTCCCTATTCTCCAAATCATCCTCACATTCTATCAGGACAACATCTTGGACAAAAGAATAGAGCAATCTGGTAAAGTATGAGAAATTAGGAGTACTTAATGTTTCATAAAATGAATTCAATAATATGTCATCCATACCTTCTACTTTTTCTGCTGCCCAATATTTTCCTGCAGTCTCAAGAATCCAGGCTTCATGCCGATCAGCTATCAGAAAACTATTGTGATAGCTAAATACCATACTCTCCGAACAATTTCCACCCTGTCCATATTTTTCTAGTAATTCAACAATAATACTGACTGCTTTTTCAGCTGTATCAGCTCTTTCAAGGCCAAGCCTAAAATAAAATGTAATAAGTTCTTATGAGATAATCTGCATTTTTTCAAAAGTATTGTTTGTAAAATATCATATGTTTCAACATAAATTCCTTTAAAATAACAAGCAAGCTGACAAGTATTCTTTTTTTTGTGTGTGGGGCAATGGGGGTTAAGTGACTTGCCCAGGGTCACACAGCCAGTAGGTGTCAAGTGTCTGAGGCCGGATTTGAACTCAGGTACTCCTGAATCCAGGGCCGGTACTTTATCCACTGTGCCACCTAGCCGCCCCGCACCCCCCCCAAGTATTCTTAAATATAGCTTCTATGACATTTAGAATTCGTAGTGTTTCATTTTTCTGTTTTATGGTATTTTAGCCAAAAAATTTTGTTTTCACTAAGGGTAATAGAACAAATACCAGAACATTTTAAAACAGTCTAGCATTATAATTTAAAAAGTAAAGTTAAGTTCTACAAAATGTGTTTCTTTCCTACGAAACCCCCAAGTATGACTGATAACCTGACAAGGTCCATGCCAAGTAATGCCTCTTCTTCGCATACTTCTTCTCTTCCCCATACAGCTTCATTACCAATGCAAACTCCATGTTCATTGGCTCCCATTTCTGCACCCCATAACCAAGACGGCCGGCTCAGAATAACAGCATACGTTTCTACTGCTTGTTCAATTTCTATATAGGTGCACTATAAAGAAATTCAGTTTAATGATTCAGTGAATGTTGAAATTCAATAGTTTTATAGTCAAAACTATTAAAAAAGCAGTATAACAAAAAGCACTGAAGAGAGGTCAACAATAATGAAAATATTACAAAATATATTTAAAACTGCCCCTTAAAAATTAACCAGCATACCAAATAAAAATAATCTAAAGTACAGCACTTATTTTACATGAACCAATCTAAAAAAAACCCCACACACATTTACAACATATAACCAAATGAAAAAAAACCTTACGATATTAACCTTTAAATGTAATCCCCATATTAAAACGTGTAGCATAAAATGTTAAGGTTCCATTAATTATTCTACACATTACATCAAATAAGATCACAATAATTACATTTATTACATCTTAATGGTTAGGAAATAACTAGTAACTGACATCGACATAATTTTCAAATCAGCTACATATACAGTCAAAGAATCAGCTTATTAGAAAAAAGATCAAGATCAATACCAAATAAGAAGTTAAAATCAGAAGATATACCAATTAAACTATAATGACTCAAACTTGTCTTATTTAAATAAACTACTGATTCAGAAAAAAAAAAATGTTTAAAAGGATGAATACCATTTCCTAAGGAAGTTTAACTTACTTTTTTTTTTTTTTTAGTGGAGGCAATTGGGGTTGTGACTTGCCCAGGGTCACACAGCTAATGTTAAGTGTCTGAGGCCGGATTTGAACTCAGGTACTCCTGACTCCAGGGCCAGTGCTCTATCCACTGTGCCAACTAGCTGCCCCTAGTTTAACTTACATAAATCAATCACCATAACAAGGAGACCAAAAATACCTAGAAACTGCTCAGAGTATAAATATTTAATCTCCCTTCCAACAAGAAAGCGGTGACAGTCAAGGCAACAGCAACTTTAGAATATTGTCATTTGTAAAATCTTAATAAAGAGGACAGTAGAAAATTATAAATTGTATTGTCTCATAAAACAGCAAGAAATGGTAGGCATAAAAACCAAGCTTACAGAAAGATTGGTAAGAGACCCAATTAACCTAATTAATGTCTTTAAGGATGAAAATGGAAGATGACAAATGAATAGTAGAAAAGATCTGTTAACATCACTGTTAAAAACTAATTTTTTCCCATTGAGGACAATACTGCCACAATATCTGGACTCTCTCTGATAAGCTTTGTGAGGTATTAGAAATGGAGCTACCAAAAAAAAAAAAATGGAGGTACAGAAAAGAAAGATATGAAGAAGAATCAGGCTGGAATAAATTTACAGGGAAGAGCTACATAAATATGTTACAACTGGAGAGTGTTGGAAGGGAAATTCTCCAAAATCTGAAAGAGGAGGATACAGAAACCTTGGGGAGAGGGGGGAAATCACAAATTTTACTACTAAAAAATGCGATCAAGAAAACACCAAGAGGAAAAAAAAAAGGAGTAAACATCAATAACTACCAGTTCACAAGCCTACATCCCCATTGCTAGGATTTTTCATGAGAATAACCTATACAATTATCAAGGGCATATTTAATCAAGAGATTAGAAGGGAGTATTAGAAAGGCAGAATTAGAAAGAAGCCTTTCACAAATAATATTCTATGGTAGACCACATTTTATAGTCACTTTGACTGAAAAGTTCAGAGAATATAAGATGTTGCCATGCTTCTTGTTTGTTGACTATTAAAAAAATGTGATTCTGTTTAGTAAAATGACATCCTCTTCAACAAAGTGTTTCCCATGGGTATGTAAAAATCATACAAGATTTCTTAAAAGATGCAACAGTGATAACTTCAGTTGATTACCCACTGATTTTAAGTATCAAGAAAAGCATAAAACTAGCTAGCCATGGAGAATGTTAGGGCAGAGTTGAAATGAAAGAGGGATTCTTTATTGATGCTGAGGTCCTCCAGATGGGCTTGTTTGTAAGCTGTTTGTATCAAACACTGTAACAGTTTGTGCCTCCTAAATTAAATCAATAATAATGAAGCTTTTAGCCTAACTATCCACACAGGAAAAGCCAAGTGGAAAAAAGTATCTAATTATCTCAAATTTCTCTCTGAAACAAAGGTCCATCTTTTTAATACCCATAACCTTCTGATAATGTCATATGGCTACAAATCACACAATACTAGTTTCCAAAGCTTTCAAACTGCGGGTCATTCAAAGAACAATAGAAAAACTCATAGTGAGCGTGAAGAGGTTTCATCACATCATATTACCAAAAAAATACAAGCAAGAAGTCACATGAAGTAGACTATCTGAGAGACAGATAACCAGAAAAGAACACAAGTCACTCAGAAAGTGTGAGGGATAATCAATGAATAGTCAACATGGTTTCAGTGGTACTCACACATTGTCAAGAGGTCTAGAGAAAGGCTGCAAAGATATTGGGCAACCTCCAGGGAAGATTTGCTAGACATAGATAAGCTCTGTGTAACTACTGGAATGACACCAGCTGCTGGAGAGCTACTGTAGGAAAGCTCCGCCATGAAGAGAAGGCATCTGAGGGCAAGCCATGTGGTTTTCCTTGGCATCAGGAAGTGATGTTTGCACGTGGGTGCTGTCTATAAAAGAGGCGAGGCTTGCTCTCTCGGGCTTGTTCTGGAGGACCTCAGGGGGGAGAGGAGATGGAGACATTGGCTCCCTGAGATACACAGCTGAATCTAGGCCTTTCTCTCTCTTCACCAAATTCTTATTCTCCTTAATAAATGCTTAAAAGTCTAACTCTTGCTAAAGCTTATAATTTATTGGCAACCACTCATTAGATATTTTAGACAGACTAGCTAGAATTTTAGCCCCTTACAGATTTTTTTCTTCGAGGAACACTGTAGTGTTTCCTTGACGAAACATCTGGAAGGATGACAATCTACACCTTTGAAGGAGGCACCTATGGTGATGAAATAACAGATTCATCACAGCACTCAAATATTTTTCAACTAATTCCATATGCATAGATGCAATGAGAGGCATTGTAGATCATCAAGATCCCCAGATTTGGAAACAGAGAACCTGGGTTCAAATCTCAGCTCTGCCACTTACTATCTATGTGACTTAGGGAGATCATTTAACTTTTCTGGATCTGTTTCCTCATCTGTAAAATGAGGGAGGTGGGTTAGAATGTCTCCCCTAGATGACTTCTAAGATTCCTTCTAGATCTATGGTACTATGATACTGACATTGTCATGTTTAATTACTACCCTTCTCTGATGTCTGGGAAAAGCAAAATTATATTATAAGATTTTTCAATCCTTACCTTTTTTTAATCAACTCAATTTGACATACAATTGCTAAGCTTCTACCAGTTACAGAGCACTATACAAGATTAAAAAAATTTTTTTAAATGGTCCTTGCCTTTGTGTAGTTTTTAATCTATAGAGAGAAAAGCAACATATGCACAGATGCTATAATCCAAGCAGAACATAAATTATTTTTTTTATTTTCAAAAATGTCCTTTGCTATTTTGAACTTAAAAAACACCACCAAATACAAACATTTCCATATACAAAGAACAACATATTGTATATGAAACTGTAATTCTCTGTTATAGCTTGTATTTTTTAAAGGTACATAATAAATTCAACAAGGATAAATTAATTTTTTAAACAGTATTTTGCAAGATCAGAGACAGGAAAGGTCATATCTAGCTGGGAGAGCTCAAGGAAGACTTCGTGGAGAATATAACTTTTGGGCTTAAAGTACAGATATGAATTTAACAACTTCAGATAGAGGGTGAGGACACTGTAGGCATATGGAACAATAGGGATGGAGGCAGGAAAATGCAAGACTTGTATAGGATAATGGGTATCCCAGTATGGCTAGAATATAAAGTACATATTAAAAAGTAATGTAGGGGCAGCTAGGTGGTGCAGTGGATAGAGCACCAGCCCTGGATTCAGGAGGACCTGAGTTCAAATCCAACCTCAGACACTTAACACTTACAAGCTCTGTGACCCTGGGCAAGTCACTTAACCCTCACTGCCCTGCAAAAAAACCCAAAAAAACAAAAACAAATCTGACCTCAGACACTTACTAGCTAAATGATCCTGAGTAAGTCATTTAACCCTGTTTGCCTCAGTTTCCTCATCTGTAAAATGAGCTGGAGAAGGAAATGGCAAACTCCTCTAGTATCTACCAAGAAAATTCCAAATGGGGTCATGAAGAGTCAGGTACAACTGAAAACAACTAAACAACAACAACAAGCACATAGTCACTGAAAAGTTTTGAGCAAAAAAGCTACATTGAAGTGACAGTATAATATAAGCTCCCAAAGGACAGAGAATGTCTTCTGCTTTATCTTTCTACCCCCAGTCCCTAGCACAGTATTTGAACTGATTTGAACAAAACATTACAAAAGTGCATCTATTTTCTGATTCAATTTTTTTTTGCATTCAATTTCCTGAATTTTTAATTTACTAACCCCCTGGAATAATGTCTCACTCCTAAAAAAGATAATCACAGTTCTTAAGAATAGTATATTGAACAAAACATTTTACCTTACCTCAAGTTTTCTTCCAGGGCCATGAAATAAAGTGGGAAAGTAAACTATCTCTTGTACTTCATCAAAAGCTCTATCTGAATTTTTTCCAAAAATAATCCTATTGCCAACTGTTGCAGGAGGCAAGGCTACGAATGTGTCACAAGAAGTAAGTTCCATGTTTCTTGAGCCAATCCTTTAAAAAAGTGTAAGAAATGATTAAAGAAAAGAAAGTGACCTGGAACATAAAGCAAGCAAGAAAATCTAGGAGTTTTTAATCAAGAGCTATTATTATATTGCATAAAGATCAAATTTTCTGCAATATTTCAAGGGCCTGTGATTATGTTAGTGTCCCCTATGCAAACTGTGACCCTTCTAGGACTTGAAAGAGTCTTTAAGAGTTTCTGTAGCCAAAAAAAACATCATCCTACAGTCAATCTAGGGGAAAGCTGTTCCAAACTTCAGCTCAGGTGACAGACATGCAGTTTGATTATACTTTAAATCTTTCCAGCTTGGTAAGCCCTTCTCTACTTAATGTTCCAATGGCACAGCCTCTGGGAATTCACCTCCACTCCACTCCACCCCACAATGAGTAGTACATAAAAACTTCCTAAGAACTTTTAAACTTTATATACTGCATCACACCTTCTCCTGTTTGAATACCTCATTATGGAGACAGTTGGTTGCTCCCAAAGGCTATGCCAGTGGAATAAAAGCTCCAAGGGGCCTATAACAATCCTGAAAGACTTCCTGTACAAAGAATAATGATAGGGGGCAGCTAAGTGGAGCAGTGGATAAAGCACCAGCCCTGGATTCAGGAGGACCTGAGTTCAAGTCTGGCTTCAGACACTTGACACTTACTAGCTGTATGACCCTGGGCAAGTCACTTAACCCTCATTGCCCCTCGAAAAATAAAATAAAATAATGATAGACTATATTGGTGGTCTAAAAAGCAGCCTACATAAGTCTTGAAAGACCCAACCCAGAGAACTCATGGGAACTAATGAAGGCCCTATGATGGGGTGCAAGTGATAATAAACACCGGTGGAGGGAGTATGTAAACTAATGAAATGATGGATTCTTGAAGTATAAACAATTTGAATCAAACAAAATAATATAGAATATGTACCAGTTTTATTTGTAATAATACTTTCAAATACATATATATATATCTTGTGTTTTTTGATTTGGAAAATAATTTTGAATAGTAACATAAGGCAGATTAGACTTACATTTTACACCAGACTCATTTATACCAATCAAATGAGATGATATTTGTAAAATGTTTTGTGATAAATGTTAGCTATTGTTGTTGCTGTTATACTAGCAACTCCAAAAAATGATGTGGAAATTTACAAAAATTCCAAAATAATGAAATTCTCAGTTGATCAAAACTGCCCACTGAGTATTTCTTTTTCTTCTTCTTCTTTATTTTTTGCAGGGCAATGGGGTTTAAGTGACTTGCCCAAGGTCACACAGCTAGTGTCAAGTGTCTGAAGCCAGATTTCAAATCAGGTCCTCCTGAATCCAGGGCCAGTGCTTTATCCACTGCACCACTTAGCAGCCCCCTGCCCATGGAGTATTGCCCCATCAAATTCACCATATCCAAAAGAAAACTCATTATCTTTCCCCAAAAAAGTATGAATTTGGAGAATTTGTATTTCTTAATGATCTAAATAAACTTACAATGCTCTATTCTTTACTTTCTAATTTTCCTTCTAGGGGCTGTTATTTTTATAATTCATGACTATTTTCAAATATCTGGTATTTTCCTCATTTTGTAATCCTGTAAATGGAATAAAAGTAATGTACATTTGATAAATAATATTATGGACATAATATTATATCCATGATAGCATTTATCCATTAGTATACTAGCACTGTGAAGAGAAATCCAAAAGAGTCCTTAGCACATTGGTGGAACCTGCTATGGCAAACTTATGGGAGGACATTGACAAGAGTTACACAACAGCTGGGCAAACTTGGACAGCTATAGATCTGCAGATAACCAACACAATGGGATTATCACAGATCTGCGTGGATTTTTTAAAAGCCAAAACAAGCATCATGATGAAATTTGTGGCTATAAAGACTGCTGTAGAAAAAAAGGACATGGGAAATTCCAGGTTCACCACTTCTATCTATGTGACATTCAGAAAGATCCTTCCCCTCTCTACACCTTAGTTAAATCACTTGTAAGAGAGTGAGATCTAAGGTCCCTTTTAGGTCTAAATCCTGTGCATTTAATTTTTTTTCCTTCCCCTTTATTTTCCACCAACTGCAGGCTGAAAAGGGCCAGCAGTGCCTCTCTTTTAAACCTCATTTCTGTTCCTCCTACCTCCACCTGATTCCTTTCTCACTCCTTCTACCTTCTGGCATTCATTGATGACACTGCTTACTTACCTAACCACCTTTCCAGCCCTAGCTGCTCTTCTTCTTATACTCCTAACTCACTGATCATGGAGGGAGAGTGAAATTACTCCTTACTCTCCATTGATGCTTCCAGACTTTCCCTCTACCACCATTACTTAGCAACCTGTCCTCCTTTGAAATTCCTATTGTCCAAATTCATCACCCAATCAGATCCTGGTGGTCATTATCCACTGACACCATCTTCCCCCTTTCTCAACGAGTTCAGGGCCAGGCTCACTGTCTTTTTTTCCAGCCCACCTCCTGCCTTCACACTAGGAGACTGTAACATATATATTGACATTCCCTCAAATATTCTCATTTTTCAGTCTTTCAACCTTCTCTTTCCAGTTTACCCTACCCCAAAACAGATGGTTACACTCTTAATCTGTCTTCATCCACAAATGCTCCAATTCCTTGTTCATGAACTCCAAAATGCCTCTATCTAATCATAATCTTTTATCATGTCACCTTTCCCTATGCTTTATGACCCTTAACCCAGTTCTCTGTACTCACCAGGACCTCCAAACTCCCCTACTCCTCAATACTTTCCTAACCCGAACCTTTGGTGACCCTATTCAACTCTATTCTTGAATCCCTTGCCTGTTTTATAGCTAATCAGACCTTACAAAACCCTAACCTTAAACTACTTCCCACCATTCTCCCCTTTCACCCTTAGTCAAGCGCTTGCTGAAAAAAGCTGTAAAGTCACAAAGTGGGCTGATCAGAGCTACCATAAATTCATTTCATCTACTCTCATCTGCTGTGCCGGACAGCAGAGTAATGCTACAACCTCCTGATTTCTCAGCCCACCCACCTGGGGACCTTGTCATCACCAGTCGATCAACACACATTTACTAAGTGCCTACTAAGTGCAATGCTAAGTGATGAGGATACAAAGAAAGGCAAAACCAAACCAAACCAAACCAAACCAGTGCCTGCCCTCAAGAAGCTCACAGTCTAATGGAGGAAGACAATAAAAAGAAGCTGAAAATGAGCAGAGGAGAAGGGGAAGGAGGTGACATGGGGGTGGAGAGAAGTCCTACAGTTTGGGAAATGATGAGAGAGCTGCCTCGGAGGACCTCATTAAATGGAAGATCCGGGAGAGGCTCTTCAATGTCCACTCTCCACCCTCTCCATCAGAGGGGGGAAGGGGTCCCAGGGGCGGAGTGGGGAGGGGGGTGGGGTACTGAGGAGATGTGATTTCCAGAGCTGATGAGATCTTGCAGGATTATAAATGAGAAAGAAGGGGGAGGAGCACAAGCATTTATTAAGCACCTACTCTATGCCAATACCAAGCACTTTACACTTATTAACTCGATTAAACTTCACAACAACCTGGGAGGTGGGTGCTATTATTATCCCCATTTTACAGATAAGGAAACTGAGGCTGACAGAGGCGAAGTGATTAGCCCAAAGTCCCACAACTTCGAAGTGTCTGAGGCTGGATTTGAACTCAGGTCTTCGTGACTCCTGGCCCAGCAATGGATAGCCTCCTTAATGTCACCCTTCGCCTTCTCCAATCATTAGGAGGAAGGGGCCCCAGGGACAGAGAGGTCCGGCCAGACGTGGGACCACTTTGGGGACCGGGAGGCTCCCTCCGTCAGCCCCGTCAGTCCACCAGTGACCATTAAACACGAACGTCCCTTTCTCCCCAGGCCCCACACGCCCCCTGCCGGACCCTGCTGCCCTCCCCTCACCTGGACCAGGGTCTCACTGACGGCTGTGACGAGAGGGGGCGCTACGAACCTTGAAAGGGGAAGGAGACGGATCAAGAAAAGGCATAGGGGTGTCAGTTACCGGGTGAGGTTAAGGGGAGGGAAGTTCGGTGGGGCGGAAGCCGTGCCCTCTAACCCCGGAAGTTGCCTCTGAGCGCCGAAGCAGTTCCGGTTCGATTGTGGAAGGTTGTTGATGTTGGAGCTGCTGTCTCCGCGTCCGGCTCAAACATGGGGAAATCTTTCGCCAACTTCATGTGCAAGAAGGACTTCCATCCAGCGTCCAAGTCCAACATCAAGAAAGTAAGAGGGGCCTGAGCAGAGAGAGTGCGGTGGGGTGGGCAAGGAACGGCGTTCGCGCCGGCTAAAAGCGGGAACCGGGCGCTCTGCGACGCCGCCGCCGGGGCGAGGATCTGGTGATGCCGCGGAGGTTGCGCCGCCCGTCTGGGTGGCCACGGTCTCCGGGATCGGGGTGGGGGGGTGCAGGAGGCGTGATAATTCTCCCCCCCGCCCCCTGTCAATCCCGGATGTAATGTTCTCCCTTTTTTGATCCGGAACCTCTGTTTAGGGTAGTTTATGGCAGCCCGGGTTTTCAGTAAGCAGTCTGAGCCTACGTGTTCATTTGCCCCATCCGCAGGGAGGCTGATGGTGCATTTAATTGAGCCCCTGAGACCACAGATGCCTAAACGACTCATTAATTGGTGCCCTCCAGGAACACCGTCCGTTAATTCTCAGATACACTCAGGGTAAATATTAGGATTGCTAACATCTATCCTTATGAGCCCACTTCCTAACCTAGTCCAAGGTGCTTGTTGGATTTTTTTGTTGTTTTGTCCTTTATTCAGTGCAGATTTATCTGGAGCAATCCAGACAGTTTATGCTGAAAAAGAGATCTAAATCAATACAGGAAGAGTATCCAGAAATGATGCTACTGTTAGGCATAATTAACATTTTGAGTAGAGGAGGCAATAATGTAGTGGGGGAATTATTTGGGTTTATATACCCCCAAATTTGAATGGGCATTCTCCGTGTTAATTCACAAAGCTGGGTTTCTAATTGACATTTTGAAGCCCCGCAAAAATTATTCTAGTACCCATGTTCTTTAAAGTATGGTTGTTGTGCACCCTACTCTGTCTGCCTTTTGTCTCCTGAGTTCCTTTGATCACTTGTTTCCCCTTTTATGAATTCGTGTTCTCTTTTCCCTTCTTCCTCTTCCCTCTACCTTAGGAAATACAACTCTTCTTTCAAGGGTGTGCTTTAAGTGCCATGCTGCCTTTGCTTCTCTTCATCAGAAGTGATTTCTCTTTCCCCCAAGGCTCTTTGTATGCCAAGATCTAGAGTTTTTATTTTATTCAGTGATCAGTGGAGAACCAGTGGAGTTTTGGGGATAGGGAAGAGGTATTGGAACAGTCCTTTAGAAAGATGACTCGGGTTATGGTGTGAAATACTATCTGGAGCTTAAGAGATTGAAGCCAGCAAGACTAATGGGGAGCCTGAATAGATTAGGGCCTTAACAGGAGTGGTAGTGTTGTGAATTCAGAGGAAGCTACTAATACAAAATGGAAGCAGTATGATCAACAGGACTTGGCAGGTGATTAGACATGTAGAGAAAGGGAAGTCATAGATGCCTACAAGGATATGAGCCTGGATGATAGAGGGAATCGTAGAGTCTCTTAATCTTGGCTTAAAGGTAAACAATATCGAACAATTATAGGATTTAATAAGAACTGTTGTGATACTATTTTGTTTCCTTTTATTATTAATTCTTGATACCTTTTTAGTAAGTCTTTATTAGATAGGATCCAGGGCTGCCTCTCTTGTTTAGGAGGTTACTTGGATGTCAGAACTGCCTTTTCCCTTAGAATGTTAAAATTAACTGAAGGTCGTCCTCTGTCATTCCTGAGATTAGAAGCCTAGTGGGAGACCTGAGAAATTTAACTTTATTTATTTATGGAAGGATCCCAACCTATTCTGACCCTGTAGCTATCTTTTTTGAATTGTAAATAACCTCTCTCTGTTACCCAATTGTAAATAATTCTTTGTAAGAATAAATCTTATGAGGCATAGCTTTGACATGCAGTTCATGTTAGTTTATAGGTAGACCCATTACCTCTTCCTGTGGGGTCTCTGTGGCCTGAGGTGTGGGGAACAATTCTCAAGAGATTGCCTCTTCTTCCTCATGGGTATATGATTGAAAATTATTCTACTGTTTCTCTAATGTAACTGAAAATGACATAAACTTTGTTAGAATCCTAATCAGAATTCACTTATTCATCTGATCTCTGGACCTATGCTTAAACATATTAAAGACCTAAATTTTAACCTTTTTGGATCTCTGAATGGTGATAATGTCATTCTTCATCCAGCAGTTACCCATCACAAGAACTCAGTGGAAATATTTTTCCCCGAATCTGGGCTTCAAGTGTTCTGAACTTGTGATTTCATTGGTAAAGGAAATTCCTGGTGAGGAAATTTCCTCTGCCAAAGATCAGAACCCCCTTGGCAACTTAAACATCTCAGAGAACTGCCTGGGGCCACCAAGAGGTTAAGGGATTTGCCCTGGGTCAAAGCCAGTATGTATCTTTAACCTGTACATGAAACCATGTCTGTGTGACTGAGGCTATCCCTTTATCCATTATGAAAAGTTTCCTGTTATAATAGCTGTTATGGAGGGGGCAGCTAAGTGGCACAGTGGACAAAGCACTGGCCCTGGATTCAGGAGGACCTGAGTTCAAATCCGGACCCAGACACTTGACACTTACTACCTTTGTGACCCTGGGCAAGTCACTTAACCCTCATTGCCCCATAAAAACAAACAAATAAATAATACACACACACACACATATATCAAATAGCTGTTATGACATGCAAATCTGTTGTAGACTAAGATTTTTTCCCCCAGTGTTCCAAAAGGTGGTAATTTCATAAGTGTGGATACTTCTTCCAGCAGTGAGGATCACAGCTTTTCCCTGTAATGGCATACTCTGTGCTATTATAGGACCTGCCAGAGCCTGCATTTACCTAGCATAATCTTTTGGGGCTACAGTGGGAAGAGATATCTGAGTATGTCTTTATTGGAGGAAACTGACTATAAATAATAGAATTTAATCTTGTTTTGTAAAAAAGGAAACTTAGATTTAAATATTAAGCTTAATGTTTTACTTTATTAACAAGGTATGGATGGCTGAACAGAAAATATCATATGATAAGAAAAAACAAGAGGAATTGATGCAACAATACCTTAAGGAACAAGAATCATATGATAATAGGTGAGAAATGGCATGATGTTTGTTTGTGTCTCTTTTTTTGAGTTAGCAATGAGTTAAAAGGTGTATATATAGCATGGGAGAGATTTTTTTCTTTTTGAATCAAGAGCCCACTAGCTCTATTCAAGCAGTATTGTAAACCACAGTTCCAGTACATTTTTTCCTTAGAAAACATCATCTTGGGACAGCTAAGTGGCGCAGTGGATAGAGCACCAGCCCTGGAGTCAGGAGTACCTGAGTTCAAATCTGGCCTCAGACACTTAACACTTACTAGCTGTGTGACCCTGGGCAAGTCACTTAACCCCAATTGCCTCACCAAAAAAACAAACCAAAAAAAAGAAAACATCATCTTGACTCTGATTCAGAACTTGGAGTTAGAAAAATATTCCTGTGTTCCAGAAAACATTTTCTGAACAGTCTGGTAATTCTTTTTGAACAAATTATTTTTAGACTGTCTTTACACTAAAAATGAATGGTTTTTATCGCATGAAGTTATTCCACAACAGCCCTCAAATCAGTCTTTAGAACTGTGGTTTTTAAATATTGTATAATTGGACCTTTCTTGTTATGACCTCTCACTTTAACTTAATTATTCATATTGGACAGTGTGAGAAAAGAAGTGTGGTGTGATTAACAGTTCGGAACCTGGATGACCTGAGTTTAAATCCTGCCTCAGACACATACTTCCTGTGTTGCTTTGGGAAAGTCATTTCATTTATCCCCAGGCAGCTAAGTCCATAAGTTGCAGAAATGTTGCTTATCTGAATGGGAAGGAGTTTCCTTGCTGCTGAGTATACTCTATACCTATGAAATTATTATAAGCTCATACCCAAAACCAATAAAAAAATAATAGGCATTGGTACTCAAATCTATGTGTATAATTAAATCCTGAAAGTATAAATGAATAATAGCTGAAATCTCTATACACCTTAAAGTTTACAAAATATTTTTACATATATTGTCATATTTGAACATCAAAGCAACCCTGTGAGGTAAGTAAGTACTAAAGGTTTATCATCCCCATTTTAGAGATAAGAAACTGAGGCTGTAAGAGGCTTAGTGACTTGTTGGGTGTTCAGTCAGGCTTCAAACTTAGGTCTTGAGTGACTGAGTCCAGTGCTCTTTCCACTAAACCAAGCTGCCTCCCCAAATGTATAAAAATTATTTTACATACACTATATTACAAGCCAGACTAACAACCAGTTGCACAGTGTGGCATCCAAAATTATATGTGGTCGCCTTATTTCTGTCCCAAATTTGGGGAAAATTAGCTGGGGTTCCTAATATAGGGCTACTTATAAATTAGAAGCTTTAGCACCAGTTTGGGGCATTAAGCATTTATTAAAGCATACCAAATATTAGTTAAGAGAGAACACTTGGCTCAGAAAATTAAGAAAAGGCCTATCTAGCCTAGAGCTTAGCCTGACCTGCTTCTTCCTCTAAGTCCTACACCATGGAGTCACAGAGCCTGAGAGTAGAAGCTTCCTCCAGGTCTGGAGGAGAGGCGGCCCTTCATACTGCTCAAAGCTAATTGGCTGGCATCATTCAAGTCTATTGGGGCGGCTAGATGGTGCAGTAGTTAAAGCATCGGCCCTGGATTCAGGAGTACCTGAGTTCAAATCCAGCCTCAGACACTTGACACTTACTAGCTGTGTGACCCTGGGCAAGTCACTTAACCCCAATGCCTGCAAAAAACAAACAAACAAAAAACCCCCAAACCATTCAAGTCTGTTGCCTTACTGGACTTGAGGGTGGTCCATGAGCAGAACTTGCTGAGGTCAGAGTTCAGAAAACACACCCCCTTAGGGCCAGACTCTCAGGTTGGTGTGGTTTCAATCAAGTCACCTTTAAATGAGTTAATCAGCAAAGTCAATCCAGTCAATCTTTTTTTGGGGGGGGCGGGGCAATTGGGGTTAAGTGACTTACCCAGGGTCACACAGCTAGTAAGTGATAAGTGTCTGATAAGATTTGAACTCAGGTCCTCCAGAATCCAGGGCCGGTGCTCTATCCACTGCCACCTAGCTGCCCCCTAGTCAATCTTTTTTTTTTAAGTGAGGCAATTGAGGTTAAGTGACTTGCCCAGGGTCACACAGCTAGTAAGTGTTGAGTGTCTGAGGCCGGATTTGAACTCAGGTACTCCTGACTCCAGGGCCCGTGCTCTATCCACTTCACCATCTAGCTGCCCCGAGTCAATCTTAATATTATCATTTCATAGGGCCTCTGGGTATCCCCAAACCCATTATTTTCTTAGAACAGCATACATTTGCATATTCACATAGTGGTGGACTCTAGGACAGTAAGAGACCATCTTTACCAATTTCACTCAATCATTGATTGTTTTCCATATTGAAGAAAGGCATACATTGTGAATAGCTGAAACAAGCAATGAAGTAGATAGTTTTTGCTATGAGTACCTATAATGTGTGAGAAATTTTTCTTGATGGAACTTCTTGGATCACTTTGTTCCACAGAACAGTTTGAAAAACAGTGATTTAGGTCATAGCATGATATCATTTTCTTAATATTTGTAGCATAGCTGATACAGGTGAGTTCCACCAACTCTTTAACTTGACACCTAAGTCTCAAAATTATTTAATACCATTATTTTGGCTTTGACTCTTAAGTAAGCTGTTGCTCATTTTTGACTGAAGAGGTATTCACAATATTTACTTAAAGTTATTAAATGGTGATTTAAGCAGTCATCTAACTCGGGGTAGAGGGAAAATGGTGAGGAATGCAGTGTGGTAGCATTGTTTAATTTAGCATACTGCTGTATACATAGTAGGCATTTAATAATTATATAAATTGAACTCAGTTCTACTTATTACAAAATACGCAATAGTGACATCTTTGAAATCCTACTGCTTTTCTTCAGTACTTTATAAGTTGAAGAAAAGTCTCTGGGGATGCCAGAGGTAGTCCTTTCTTTTCTTTCAGCAAATGTGCCTGGGGCTCTCAGTGTAGGAGTGAAATTCCTCTGTAATCATTTTACATGTAGTAATACAAAGTATACTGATTGTGAAGTAAAAGTTATAGAAGTCTCACCAAAAAAGTATTTTGTATTAGAATTTACTGGTTCTGCTTTTAGGGAAAATTATTCTTTAGAATACATTTTGGTTTTCTTTTGAATCATTTTTAGACCTATGTCTTCTTTCACTTAGGTTGCTTATGGGTGATGAACGTGTAAAGAATGGCCTTAATTTTATGTATGAGGCCCCACCAGGAGCTAAAAAAGGTAAAAGTGTGGTTGCTTTATTTTTGAAAAGTCTTTGGGAAGGGAGGTGTCCAATTAATGATTGAGGAGTGTTAAAACAAGTATTAAGGAAAATTAGTTTTTAAAATGGTATTGCATTTCTATGAAGATAAAAAGTTAAGTAATAGATACAGGAAGATAGAAAAATATAAATATTTGTATTGCCTACTAATACTTAATCTTTTCTTTCTTAAAAGAAAAATTCAGTATGAACACAGATTTATTGCATTTGTGCAAATATCTTTATTGAATACAACCCATAAAGCAATTGGAAACGTAGTATTCCCATTTCAGTATGGTGTATGTGCTAAAAATTTAAAAATTAGGAATATTAACATGCTAATCAGTAAGATTATTGTAAATTGCTTTCAGTTCTTTATTCTAAAACTTACTCTGAGGGGAAGAAGCAAGGAAAACAATAAATTTAGTTCTTTATGAATTGCAATATGGTGCCATTATAGATGATTAAATATACAGTTAATATAGTAAATAATTTATATTAATGTTCTTAAACCTCTCTTTTTCATGTGTTTGATACTCAATCAAGAAAACAAAGAGGTAATATACTATTTACTGGTTTTCCATTTACTTTAAATTCAACAAACGTATCATTGTAAAACATAAATTTTATGAAAATTGTTTAAAACTCCATATTTATATTTTTAGCAAGAAGATGCAAAAGGAGAGACTGAATACAAATTTGAATGGCAGAAAGGAGCCCCACGAGAAAAGTAAGAACTGTTACCTTTTTAACCAAAATTTATAAATCATATCATTTATTTGTTCTTTCCCCCCTTTTTACTTAGTTTGTTGCCTCTTCATCTAAAACAGGGTGATTTTAAAAAAATACTTTGATGTGATCTGCTTGATCTTAGTAAATTTTTTTTTTTTTTTAGTGAGGCAATTGGGGTTAAGTGACTTGCCCAGGGTCACACAGCTAGTAAGTGTTAAGTGTCTGAGGCCGGATTTGAACTCAGGTACTCCTGACTCCAAGGCCAGTGCTCTATCCACTGCCCCATCTAGCTGCCCCGATCTTAGTAATTTTTTATTTAGTTTACCTATTCTGCAAATGCTGAATTCTGACTCAATAGTGGATATAACTGTGAAGGGCCTTTCAAAAATTACCTTCTCCATTGAGAATTATTTCTTATTGTGGATTTTATAGTTCTTTGCTTGTTTAAATGAAATATTGTGATAACCTGTGAATTATAAAACTTTTTCAGATTAACTGTTACTGATGACTGAATTATTTCAAGTTTTTGCAATATGTACATTTTCTGTACTTAATAGATACGCAAAGGATGACATGAATATCAGAGACCAGCCATTTGGTATTCAGGTAAATGATATCTATTTCATTTTGTCAGAATACAATTTATATTATAAATTATTCTTTTATTATATTATTCAGCAAAATAGTGTAACACTTTGACAGTGTTCATAGTACAGTTTCTATTAGCATCAGATAAAAAAGAAAATTCAGAGTTAAAACCAAGATGAGTACACTGATAAAACAAAGGCAAGACAGTTGTGTGTGTGCACTACTACTGACCAAGGGTGTTGCTTCAAGATTTTAGTCTCTTGAGAGCTGTGAAGATTTTTGGTCAGTATCTAGAAAAGGGTCTGGGTCACTAGGTCACCAGGGAGGGTACCCATGATTTTGTCATGTTTAGTATTTTGGGTGCAGCCTCACTCAGCTATGGAAGTATGTTTTGTTTTTTTGTTCAGATGTGTTCATGTGTTTCTGTCATAGTAACTAAAAGCAGTCTAGAGCACCAATCATTATGGAGAACAAGAGGAGCCAAACCTATACCAGCTCCAGCTTGGTCTCTTATCCCTCCACACACTTAAGGAGGAGGAAAAAAACAGGATAGGACTAACAGCACACACCCTGTATTGGGACCCTGGAAATAACCTGACAGTTGTGTTCCCTCCTTTGTGAAGGCTTTCTACCAAATTCCTTCAAACCCTTCTATAGACATTTGTTGAGCCTGTTTTGCCTCTTAATCGGAGTTTGAGAACTAATTTTTTAAAATATAAAATTCCTTGCCTCTGGACTATATAGAAACAGGAAGCAGGTGAGATTTTGTCCCTGGGCCATAGCTTGCCAATCCTTGCCTTAAAGCAACAAAATATATTTTTGTTTTTGTCTATTGACTTGAAAACTAAAAAATTTAATCTATCCCCTCCTTGGTAGATGGCTTCTAGATCCAAAATGAGCCCTTATATACAATACAGAAAAGCTATAAAGAATTGAGCCTAGATAATTCAAGGCTATGGGATAACGTAATCATTGCCATATTAAAGAGGTAGTCATTCTGTTACCATTTAAGATGGTAAAAAGAAATAGGTTTAAATTTCCCCTTTAGAGATTTAGGTTAAATACTAGTATTTCCTTATAATTAAATTTGTTAATCACTGGATTGCAGTTACTAAGGAAGGTTGTAACACCTCTTTTCCTGGAGATTTAAAAAAATAGATTAAAACCTGTCATTTCAAAATAATTTAAATTCAGTGCTTCATAGGATTAAAGGAGTTTAAATGGTAAGAAAATGTGCAAAATATTCAGTAACCGTAAGAATACTTCTGGTTCCTTAGGTACGGAATGTGAGGTGCATTAAGTGTCATAAATGGGGTCACGTCAACACTGATAGAGAGTGTCCTTTGTTTGGTCTTTCTGGAATCAATGCAAGTTCAGTTTCCAGTGATGGCTCAGGTAGGCAATGGACAAAAATTTGTTTTTATTTTATTTGGGTTTCCATTCAGGGCACACAGAAAGAAGGATTTTTTTGGTTGCCTTGTTGTACTTGGACTGGTACATCATTTGTCCAAGAATGAAATTAAGGTTGTATCTCTAGATCTAGAATGTTGTATTTCAAAACTATTTATCAGATGTTGTTTGATAAAATTAGATTTGATTTTTCTAGGACCCAAGAATTATTGACCATTGTTCTAAGGCTTAGGTTTGTTAAAATGGGCGGCGGCGGGGCGGGGGGGGGGGGATACATCTGAGAGATTGAAATTGTGATGTTTGAAATCTAATGGGGGGGGGTGGCGCAGCAACTAGGTGGTGAAGTGGATAGAGCACTGGCCCTGGATTCAGGAGTACCTGAGTTCAAATCTGGCCTCAGACACAACACTTACTAGCTGTGTTACCCTGGGCAAGTCCCTTAACCCTCATTGCCCTGCAAAAAATAAAAAAATAAAAAATCTAATGTGTGTCCTTACCTGCCCCCCCAATTTTGGGGGGAAACTAGCTAAGATTTACTGATAAATTCAGCAAGAGAGGCAGCTAGTTGGCACGGTGGATAGAACACTGGCCCCTGAGTCAGGAGAACCTGAGTTTAAATCTGGCCTCAGACACTTACCACACACTTACTAGCTGTGTGACCCTGGGCAAGTCACTTAACCCCAATTGCCTTACTAAAAAAAAAATGTCTATCTACTTTTCTCTCCCCCCCCCCCAACCCGAAGTCCTGGCACAAAAAGGAAAGGGCTGATCCAGGGGGCCAGCCTCACCTTCCTACTTCCTGTCTCCCTCCCCAGAAGGGGAGATCCTTCAAGCTGATTGGTTTGAGGGTAGTTGTTGTAGTTCACAGTCTCTAAGAACAACACCCCACTCAGGGCCAACCAGGTGTGGTCTCGATTTAATCAACCTTATGTTCTCAGTCAGTCTCTCAGTCTCACCCAATTCAATCAATTCCAAATCAGTCTTCAGGTGGGGGCCCTGGGTGTCTGCCAAATCCTATTATTTTATCACAAAATAGTTGTTTCTCATGTTCTAACTCCTGCCTTCTGAAAGTAGTTGGAAATGAATGCCACAGCCATCTCTTTGCTTTTGTGGCAGCTAAGTTGGTGATGTGGTAAAACTGCTAGAATGCTAAAACTGAAGTCAGGAAAATTAATGTTCAAATCCTGCCCCAGACACTAGTTGTGTGACCCAGTGAGATAAGTGCTAGCTAATCTTATTACAGTCTTCTGTCTTTTGTACTACTGTGTATGTAAAACTGTCATATTAAATTTGATTTTCTGTGCTTTGTTTGTTATATTTTACCCAAAAAAGTTAAAATGGCAGGCAGCTAGGTGGCGCAGTGGATAAAGCACTGGCCCTGTATTCAGGAAGACCTGAGTTCAAATCTGGCCTCAGACACTTGACACTTATTAGCTGTGTGACCCTGGGCAAGTCACTTAACCCCTGTTGCCCGGCAAAAAAAACAAAACAAAAAAAAGTTAAAATGGGGAATACTCAATCTGAGTATGTCTGTGTTGTCCTGGCAGTGAGAGGCAGCAACACACACAGGACTGTGAATCTAGAACTGAAAGGGATGTTAGAAGTCATCTAGCTCAGTCGTTTTCATATTAATAGAACCCAGAGAAATTCTATGACATTGCTAAGGTCATACAGAGGGTAAATGGAGAGACAGGATATAGACTCAAGGCCTTTGATTCCAAATTGACAGGCTGCCCCTAGCTGATGGCTGAGGCAAGGTCTGGACCCCAGGCTCAGAACAGAAGTTCAGGTCCAGCAATGCAGTTCCACTCCCCAAATTAAGCGGAAACACAAATAATGCCAATGGAACCTGTAAATGGGGCCTTCTCCCTAGAGCTCCTTATTTCTTCAAGCAAGACAGATTCAGTCTGGGGGCTGCAGGATGCTTGTTTCTGATGTAAGGAATTTGAGTTTAAGTTATTAGTCCCTCAGGATCAGGTTTGGCACAGTCCATAGGAATGGAAATTGAATTCCCAATTTTCTAGTGACCTTTATGAGTCTAGATCCTTATGTAATAGAAGGACACTAGAGGGATAGTACTGAGTAAAAGAACGAGTGTTGGTCTTTTGGTATAGATGCTCTCTCAGAGAGACTGACCACAGTCCTTCCTGACTTGAAGTCTGGGTATTTGGATTTAGATCTTGTCTCAGAGCATTTATTCCATCTGTGTTTCCATAGGCAAGTCACTTAACTTCTCTGTGCCACAGTTTCCTCATTTGTAAAATGGTGATAATACCTGTAGTGCTTAAACACAGGGGTGCTATGAGGACCATCCAAATGAGATGATGTATATAGACTATTCTATAAACTTGAAAGCAATATGTAAAATTAGCTATTTTTTAAGTATTTCAAACCATGTAATTTGATAGTTATTTTCCTGTACCTCCCAATTTGGGGTGGGGCAGTGAGGGTTAAGTGACTTGCCCAGGGTTACATAGCTAGTAAGTGTCAAGTGTCTGAGGCCTGATTTGAACTCAGGTCCTCCTGAATCCAGGGCTGGTGCTTTATCCCACTGTACCACCTAGCTCCCCCTCTACCTCCCAATTTTGAGGGAAAACCAAATATATTTTTTCCCCATAATCCCCCCTCCATTGGGCCTCTATAGCAGAGACATTAAGGAGTCCTCTGAAAACTTAGCAAAGTTAATAACTTTTTTCTGTAATTTCAAAATAGTTTTCAGCCACTCTTCATTTCACGTATTTTTGTGTGCCTTCAAAAGCTCCGCCAGTGATCATAGGGTCAGAGTTAGATCTAGAAGCAACCTCTGAGGTCATCCAGTCTAACCCTATCATTTTACTGATAAGGGAGTCAGTGTCCAAGAGGGCTGAGTAACTCACTCTCACCCAGCAGTGTCAGAGATGTCTTCTGACTCCAGGGCCATTGTGCTTTTCAGTGTCCTGTGCTCACAAAGATATACCCACTTCCTTCTATAAAATGTTCTCTGCTTCTGACAGGATGAACATGGGGCATTCTCAAGATTGCCCAAGATAGACTTTTATTTTGAAGGCAGGGATGCTCCATTCATTGAGGTGTAGATATTTAGATCAATGTCACCAGTAGCTACCATAGCCAAAATCTAAGGTTCTCCCCCAGAAGAGCCTCTGAAGACTTAATAAGAACAGTTAAAGATGTATGAATAGTGGGGCGGCTAGGTGGCGCAGTGCATAGAGCACCGGCCCTGGATTCAGGAGTATCTGAGTTCAAATCCGGCCTCAGACACTTAACACTTACTAGCTGTGTGACCCTGGGCAAGTCACTTAACCCCCATTGCCCCACCAAAAAACAAAAAAAGATGTATGAATAGTGGTTAAGGACTTCTTTCTCTTGCTTGTAGTAAATATGTTTATTTCAACTTCTCTTAGCAAGCATTCAGAGATGCCCTGTTGCGATAAAAAAAAAAACCCTTACTCTGAGAAATTTTTATTTTTTAAAGAAAATATTTCCTCTTCAGATGGAGAGAAGGAGCCCAAGTAAATATGATAATCCTCTCTATTTAACCAAGACCTGCTGATAGGATTTAACTGTGAGCAACAGTAGAAATAGGTAGTATGTGTTCATAAGCATGAAGAAAATTCTCTGTCAGGTCTCAAATTTATATGCTTCTATTCTTTATCTTCTTGAGCCCCTTTTTATACTGAAAGAACAGGAGAATCTTTCTGCACAGTGTCATACCTCTGATGAGGCAGTCCCTGACATAAAATTGTCAATTTAAAAAAAATCTAATAACAATTTCTTATTATAATGCTATAGTGTTTTTTTTATATTTTGTGAACTATTTTTATGTCTATAATGTCATTTTAGATTCTTACCCCTGACTTTGCATTTCAATTTGGATCATTTAGTTTGTATTATTTCCAGTATTTGAGCTAACATATATTCTGGGATACACAGTCTCATATCTTTTCTAATTTTCTGTATCTGCATCTCAACAAGATAGAAATTTAAATGCAAGGCAAAAATTAGATAAAGGAAACAAAATCAAGTGTTAAACTTTGAAATAGTAGATAAAAATACATTTTGTGGTTGGCTTTTATATTGTGAGATTTTGTTACACTGTCTAGCTAAGCATATCTGCTTTCATTAAAGTTCACAGAAATAAATCTGGGCTTTTAAACTAAGCTGTAAAGGCTTTGAGTACAGAGCCTGACCAGCTAAGGTTTTTTGTTTGTTTGTTTTTTGGGTTTTTTGGTGAGGCAATTGTGGTTAAGTGACTTGCCTAGGGTCACATAGCTAGTAAGTATAAAGTGTCTAAGGTCGGATTTGAACTCAGGCCCTCCTGAATCCAGGGCCGGTGCTCTATCCACTGAGCCACCTAGCTACCCCTACCAGCTAAGTTTTGAGAGATTGCTCACCAGAAGGTGGGCCACAAAATAATGCATTATTTCAGCCACAGTGGCTCATGAAGATGGTCTAAGGTAAAAAAAAAGTGTCTTTTATGCGCATAACTAAAAGAACCTAAAATCACAGATCTCCTGAAAAAGCATATAAACCTACAATTTATTTCTTTCATTTTGAATTTGTAAGTTCCCTTTATAAAGTAATTATGAAGCATCTTATAGCACCCTATGGAACAGACATAATAACAATATAGAATTAAATGTGAAGTTTAATAGTTTTAAGTATATTTACTTGGTATTTTCATGAAGAAGTGCAAAGTGTACTTGAGAAGCAAGTTAGGAAATACTTAAAGATTCTGACTATGTTCCATTCAGTTGTGTGACTTTTTGTGACTCCATTTGGGATGTTCTTGGCACATCTTTAAGTTCAGAATAGTTTAAGTTTCAGGTAACCCAAAGGTAATATTGTTCTTTGAGGATAAGGACCAATAATGAAATCAAGTTGTGAATGACCAAAGATAGGATAGAACTAATCAAGATTTAGTAGGGCATCTGCACTGATCATGACAGCTGCTCTATATAACAGGGTAAAGATTAGGATTCTTTAATCTGGAAAGATGAAGAAGACCAAGAGGGAATAAAATCAAATCCTATAAAATTAGGAACAGTTTGTAAGGAAAACACAGCTTCCTTCATCAGAGTTCAGAATAAATTAAATTGAATCAGTTGCCCCTTGAACTTTGATAGAGGTAAATCGAAAACAAAAATTTAAAGGACTTTGCACAGTGGGTAGTATTTTAGAAGTTCATTACATTACCACTAAAAAGTGGTACAGACTGGAAACATAAAGGGATTGGGAAAAGGCTGAGACATTTACAGATGAAACGTTTATAATAGTTTACTAAGAGAATAAGGATGTTTATATTTATAGTATGTCTCTAACTTTTGAGGGCGATATCAAAGAAAAACAGCCACATTCTTCTATAGTGCTTGCCTTCTTGCCTCTTTCAGAGACAGACAGACACCTGGGCTGAATGAGAAACATAGGTCTGGTTACTGGCAGTTTTTATGTGGATAAAATACTGACTGTTTTTTCAAAAGTAAATAGTCTATTTAAGTTATTGCCTTTTTAACTTGAAATGTGAATGTACTAATGGTTGCTACCTATTCTGGTCAATTAAATTAAAAAATGCTTAATCATGAATTTGCAGATATACTGTATTTGTTTAAATCACTGGTAATTCTATAGTAATTTAGTAATAGAGTAATAGAGTGAGTTGCCCTAGCTATATTCTGGAACTCCTTTCACCAGCATTCTATCAGTTCTCCAGCACAGTGGCCACTAGATTACAAATTGCCTCACTATGATTAAAAAATCATAATTTTGTTATAATTTCACCTATGAGTTCCTTCAGATCTTTCCTGTTGGTCTCAGTAATTTATAACTAGTTTGTTAATTTAGCCTAGTACATTTGCATTTATCCCCACTTGATGTAGTACTTCCAACTTATTAGTCTTAAAGGATAGTTTTGGAAGGGGCCTATGCCTCCCTAATATCTTCCTCCGTAAAGGAAAGGCAAAGAAATTAGTTGCCTCCACCTCTGAACAAATCTATCAGCCCACAACAAATAAACAGACCTAATTCTCTAGCTGTTTCTGATAATTCAGAACTTGGACAAGTGTTCTAAGGAAAACATGTGATCTCATGAATAGCATCAAGATGTTCAATGTCTGAGAGTCAGCCTAAGTTCCTTTTTAAAAATACTGCTTCTATCATGTCACTCACCTGCTCAACAGCCTGTTAATGGCTTTTTATTGTCTATCACATCCAGTCCAAACTTATCTGTCCAACTTTCAAGCACTTTATAATCTGGGTTTCTGTTGAACCTTATTTTGAAGGTACTGCTTGATTCTATGTTCAAGTCAGGCCAGGCCCTTTATTGTTCTTAATACAGGTAAGATTATACTTTACCACATTTGTTCCAATCTTAGAATGCCTTCTCCACTTCTTTCTATATGCATAAATCTTTACCCATCCTTCATAAAGGCCTCCCCCCAAAAAAAAACCCACCTTTTTGATTAAATTATCTCCAACTACTCAAATCCTTTGCTATACTCAAAAAAGTCTATACTACATAATTTAGTACAGCTGTTTCAAATACTGTCACCTTGATAGCAGGTTATATGTAGAGTTTAATACTTGACTGATGATATACAAACTGTCAAATGCATGGTTTCTAAACATAATTTAGGATGAAAGGTTCAGTAAGTGCTAAAATTTAACTAAGAATTTTGTTTCAGATACAAGATTCACCTCACTGTCATCTTTCAAGCATAGAAAACAGGACATTGGGTTTTTGAAATCTTAACAGTTTAACAATAATTCATCTACCTTGAGGCAGAAGGATTTACTAACTTTAATCACAAGCTAAAGAGTAAACCCAGGGCAGTTGCTCATTTTTCTTTCATAAGCTTTTAATCACAAGATGAGGCTAAGGTTGAGTTCAAAGACATTAAGCTTTATTTAGTGGTATAATCTAAAAAGAGCCTTATACAGAATAAATTTAGAATCGCTAAAAATATGATGATGATGACATCATCATACATTGTGCATCTGTGTTAATAAGCCTGGGATATGAGGTAATATTTTTCATTTTTCATTAATTCATTCAACAAATATTTATTGAGCTTTAATTCTACTGCCTGTACTACATAGGGTGGGGGGGGGAGGGTTAATAAAGATGTTTCTGCCCTTAAAGAATTTATAACCTAATAATGAGAACCATCACAATATATTAAGGAATTGCTATTTTTCTTTTAATTTCTTTTCATTTTGTGATACAGACACAGGGTTATTGGAAGATCTTTCCACAGCTCTAGATGAACTGATTCATTGATTTTGGCAAACAGCAGTCACTTTTGCTGATTTTTCTGAAAGACAACTAACTGGTTTTAAGTGACATAACTGAGACTGACCCTCTATTCTGGGGATCTATTAAATAGAAATGTAACCCATTAAGGCCGTTTTATCAGGATGATCTTAGCCAATTGAGTGTATCTCTTCTAATTTTCATCAGATAAAATTTTGGATAATATTAGATCAAAGATGATGACTAGGTAATATAGGGAATAGAGTGCAGACCCTGCAGTCAGTAAAACTTGAATTCTAATTCTACCTCAAATACTCCTTAGCTGTATAATTCTGACCAAGTCACTTGACTGCCCTGTGACTCAGTTCCCTCAGAGGTTGTTAGTGTAGGGACCAGTTTTTAATTGGGGAGTGTTAGCTAGGTGGCTTGCCGAAATATTGGAGCAAGGAAGGAGACCAAAGGCCTCCCTCAAAACAGCAGAATTTATTTAACAAGAATGAACTTAAAAAAAAACAAACAAACAAACAGGGGCAGCTAGGTGGTGCGGTGGGTAGAGCACTGGCCCTGGAGTCAGGTGTACCTGATTTCAAATCTGGCTTCAGACACTTAACGCTTACTAGCTGTGTGACCCTGGGCAAGTCACTTAACCCCAATTGCCTCACTAAAAAAACAAAACAAAACAAAACAAAACACAAACAGGATCAGTAGGATTAAGGGAAAGGAAATAAAACGGGAAAGGGAAATTATACAACTTGAATCACACCACTGCCCAGGAATCAGCTGAGAACACACAGCAGTGTACTGTCGCCTTCCAGCTTCAAGCTAGAATGGCGAAAAACCTCCCTTCTTCCCAGCAGACCCCAGGCTGATCACACACAGCCCCGAGCCAATTGGCTGGCAACTCTGACTGACAGTCACATGATTGCCCTCACTGGGCTTCCAGTCATTATAATTTTGCTAGGCCCATGTAGGTGTCGGCAAGTGGTGATGATGTGAGGTGCCAGCGCCATGGCGATGGCTTCAACCACTGGGTGAAGCACTGTGCCCACCAGGGTTTTTTTAATTCTAGCCAAAAGATGGGGTCATAAAAACCTCAAATAACAATTCTATATATTAGGATGGGATGGGTTAACAGGAATACAGTACCTTACAAACCTTAAAGAATTTTATAAATGCCAGCTATTATCATAATCAGTTATCTCATAAAATGCAGAAAAAATTGGAAATAGACATTTGAAAAATCTTACTAAAATCTTAGTTAGAAAATACCTAAAATGGCCTAAAATAAGTTTCTTAGTCATTACTGTTTCACATGTTTTAGTCTTGTGTGCTTAAGTTCTATTCTCTTCAACATTTTTATACTTTTCAGAGCATTTTCATATACATTATCTCTACAGAAATAAATAACGGTGTTATCAGAGAACTAGCACTGAAATTCCTCAGAAGAAAAGTATTTTACAAAAAGCAAGATGTACATGATCAAGATTCATTTTTTTCATATTCAATCATCCTTTTCTACTTTATATGAAATGCTCCTGTTTTTGGTCCTAGGTGCAGAATTTTAAAAAATTTAAAGAAAGGTACTTTATGAATCCAAATTATACACAAAAATTAAGACACTTTGTGGTGTTAATTTACTTTAATTGCATATTGTACATAAAGCTACACATGTAACACAGTGTTTGACTTTATTTTTTTTAATTTACAGGGTTAGAGTTTCATAGCATTAGGTTAAAATCCTTTGAAAGAATTGGGCATGTGTTTTTTGTTATAGAAATATGATCTTGATACCTAAACCCAGGAGAGACAAAGCAGAGGAAGAAAACTGTAGACCACTATCCCCAAAAACATCATCTTGAAATATTAAACAAAATATTAGACAGAACTGGGAATACATAGCCTAGAGAAGCAAAGACTGAAGGGCTGTGATATGTCTTCAAGTATGTGAAGGGCCATCCTGTGGAAGAGGGATTATCCTTGCATCATTTGGTCCCACAGAGCAGAAGGAGGATCAATGGGTAGAAGTTGCAAAGAAGCGATGTCAGGACAAACTCCTTAACAATTAGAGCAGTGCAAAAATGGAATGAGCTGCTTAAAGATGTGTGTTGGCTGCTCAGGGACCCTTCAACTCTCAAATCATGTGATTGCCAGTTTCCTTTTCTTGTTGTAATTTAAAGACACAAGTGGGCAAGTGGGGAAGAGTTGGAAAAGTAGAATTTGAAAGAGTTAGAAATGTAGGTTACTGTAAGACATACACATACTTCTGGATGTATGAAAAAAAAGCATGGAGTCCTTAAAATTGCTAAAAATTTGTCATTTCTAAGAGTTGGAGAAAGACTAGTTTTATTTCAAGTATCTAATCTCCCTAAGACATGCCCTCATTATGACCCAGTTGTCCAATAAAAAACAGTTTTTAAAATTCTGATGAAATTTAGTCTTTGGTAATCTTCAAACAGTATTTTTTAATTGCAAGCCAGTAAACTATGGTTTGTGAATGAAAGGGAATGTTGTTATACTTTAAGAAATGACACATATGAAGGATTCAAAGGAATGTGGACATATGTGAACAATCAGATGGAAAAAAACAAAATGAGAGCTATAGGTTACACACACACACACACACACACACACACACACAATATGACTACAGTAATGTAAACAGATACATCACTGAAAGGCAGCTGAATTCAGATTACCAGGTGAACAGCTGATGAACTGCACCTCCTCCTTCTCAAAGAGGTTGAGGTTTTGGATGTAAAATGCTGTATACATTGCCAATTACAGTCACTATGCAGTTGGTTTTGCTTACCTGTTTTTCTTTGTTCTGTGGAGAGAGTGAAAGAGATATTGGGAAATGACTGTGATGTAAAAACAAAAGGTATCATTAAAACTTTTTAAAATATCAATAAAATTACAAACCAAAAATTTTCCTCCATATTAGAAGAAATGTTCATTTGAAATTCATAAGAAACATATTTTATGATAGTGTGTTTGGTTGGTTGGGTCTTTTTGTACATAAATATGCAATGGGAGCTTTAAAATTTTTTTTCTTTAGACGGCTAAGCGTATGACAGCTATAAACAATCATAAATAGGATTGTCATAAAAACATTAACTTTCACCACATAATTTCTTATTTATAGAAATTTAGTGGAGGCAGATACACTTAACTCTAGAATATAAATCATTAAATCATACTTAGTGCCAGACAGTTCTGGACTTGAAGTCAGAAGACCTGAGTTTGAATCCTAGCTCTTCCACTTACTATATCTGTGACACTGGGCAACTCACTTCCTAAGGTAACAGATTTATATCTAGATTATCTAGTTCATTCTCCCTTATTTTAGAAATGAGTAACTGGAGGGACAACTAGGTGGCGCAGTGGATAGAGCACTGGCCCTGGAGTCAGGAGTATCTGAGTTCCAATTTGACCTCAGACACTTAACACTTACTAGCTGTGTGACTCTGGGCAAGTCACTTAACCCCAATTGCCTCACTTAAAAAAAAAAAAAAAGAGTAACTGGAGACCATAAAGGATAAGTGACTTGCCCAAGATCACACATCTTGGTGATATGGTTCTAAATCCAACACCTTGCACTGTGTACCTCTGTAAGAATACACATAAACTACCATATAGGATTCTAGCTCTTTATAAACCTTAAAGCACTATATAAATGTGAGCTCTGATGAGCATGCATATTTGTAAGAAGGGATAAAAATGGAAAATTGGCTTTAAAATGTCTTCACTACACATGTTTAATGTCATGAATTTATTTTTTTAATTCATTGTGGATTTAGGTAGTTTCTTTTTAAGGTAGTTTGGAGCTTAGTTCAGTTTTTATTGCTAAGTAGATGCTTCATTGAATTGCCTACTTTTAAGGTTGGCCTGAACAACTTAGTGGTAACCTTTAGAAATACTTGTCTGATGATAATAGAAAATCTAAGAGCTTCTCAGAAACAAAATCAGAGCTATACTGTATCAAACAGGAAAGCAAGTAATAACAATCCTGTATTCAAAGTTTGAATGCCAAGAAAAATAAACTGACCAATTTCCTAATCCACTTGCTGATTTGAGCTAAAAAATACAATCTTTTCATTTAAAAAAAAATCACCTATTGAATAATGTCTCACCAGTGAATAGAGATTATTTTTGCAATAAGGCAATTTCAGTGGATGTGGTTATCATGGGATAATCACACCCCTGGGGTATAGCCTTGTGTCTGTAATCTCCCAGGAGTGTAATTATTTCATGATAACCGCACCCCCTGGTGTTGCATTATTTCTATTATGAAATTCTTAGTTTAGTATATAAAGTAACTTACTTTGATCACTTCAAACTGTAAGGTAGTGTTAGAATGTTCCAGCTGTGAGGTTTACAGAGACCAACTATAAGATTTACTACTCCTTTACAAAGTTAAATTAGGCAATCAAAATGCTTCTTTGTACTAAGCTGGTTTAGAATATGTTTTCCACTGATAAGATCTTCTTAACTTTGCATTTTCATCATCAAGATAACAGCAAAAATTATATGTGAAATGTGTAAGTTTCAGCAATAAACTGAATCCACATAAAATGTTTGTTTATATTAAAATATAGTTCATTAAATTGACCACTAAGACTGCTTTATGACTGTACACTAGAGCCCTTATTTTCCCAATAACTGTTAATATCTCTTATTTATATTCTTATTGTGCATGGTAGCTTAGCTATCAGTTTTTTATTTTTAACCTAATCTAGTTCTCAATACAGCAATTCCTCTTAAGTTATTTTCCTTTAATTTTAATATTTAAATACATGTGAAATTTGTTTTGCTCTTGATACATTTTCTAATACACCAAAAAGCCCTAAGTAAGTTAATCTCTTAACTATGTATTTTTCTCAAGAGTATAGGACATAAATATAGCTATCCTTCATTAAATGAAAAAGATGGTTGAATTCTAATCAAGTTAACCAGTTACTGAAGCTTACTTTTTCATTGGAAGTTAGTGGTATCTCACCCATCCATGTGCAACCACTTTATTCATCTAAGGGAGCCTATGTGGTGCAGAGTAGAAGGAAAGCAGGGCTTGACACCAAAGAACCTGAATTCAAATCCTGACTCAGCGACCTGTATGATTGGAGATAAATCGTTTAAATTCCCTAGGCCGAAGTTTCTTTACATGTAAAATAAGGGTTGAACTGGATGACCTCTTACTCTTAGTCTTAAGTTTATAATTGGGAAAAGGGGGAATAAAACACATAAGGTACAAAGAATGTTGGATTTGGAGTTAGCAGACCTAGGTTTGAATTCTGGTTTGCTGTTTAGTGTATGGTCTTGGGCATCACTCAATCTCTCTGGGCCTTAATTTCTTTATTGATAAAATGAGAGAGGGCTGACTAGGTGACCTCTGAGGCCCCTTCTAGATCCAAACCATCTATGGCCTGTGAACTCTATATTTCGGTGATTATTTTAGTACTTCTAAGGGCTACAAGTCTTGCCATCCTGGTCTACTAATTTAATCCCACTATTCAGTCCTTCCAGAGAAGTAAAGCGACATGTCCACTAACACTGTCTACCTAAATCAGGTAATTTCTTCCCTCCCTTTGACAATTTACTTTCTATATAACCCCATGCAAATGCTGTCTCCAAGCCTTCATTTTCTCATCTGTAAAATGGGATGATATAGGCACTGTCCACTTCACATAATTGTTGTGAGGAAAGTGTTTTGTATACCTTAAAACATTGTATAAATGTGAGTTACTAATATTGTTTTCCCTCTTTTCTACCAACTGAACATTGTCAACTGGACTGAACCAACCTTTAACCTGTGGATGGCCAGAGCCGAACAGAGCAGACTAGAGACAGGAGAGTCAGGAATCAAATAGAAATTTAATTTCAAAGTGAAGGAACTGGCTTGCAAGCAAGAAGGGTAGACATGTGCTGGGGGGCCCACCCCTGGTAGAGGAACCCGCTTTAATGTGGCAGAATCTTGATTTATATACTGGTGGCTAGACAAAGAGTCAAACGGTATAGTCTAGCAACAGTGGTGAGGCACAACAGCAACAGTGAACCAAGGTTGTCTAGTGACAAAAAGTCTGTTCTTAGCAGGGCTTCATGTCTGGGCCTGATCGTACTTGCCCAAGTCCAGGAACCATCAGTTCTGTGATTTAATTGCAGCCTTGTTCATCTAGAGGGTGAGCGCAAAGGATTGTTGTTATGGCAAGCTCAGGTCACAGCTTGCTTGCCAGGCTTGCTTGCTCTGGAAAATAGGGTGTCTCCTAATAGTATCTTGACAGCATTTACCAGAAACACAATACTGACTATTGTATTATACTTCCCCAAGTGATTGTAAGCTCCTCAGGGGCAGTGACCATTTTACATTTTGTCTTTGTTCCACCCTACCCCCAGTCTAGCTCAGTGCTTTACACACAGTGGTCAGTTATAAGTGTTTGTTTGATTGGATTTGATTAGCAAGAAAAACTAACACTCTGTTGGGTCACTTGCTAGCAAGATCATGTTGTTACCAAAATGAGATTTTAAAAATACATAATACTTCAGGGATTCATTGTTTCAATAGTGTGGATATTACCTCCACTGATAGATATTATAAAGTAAGCTGTGACCAGAAAAACTAATCACTTGATGACCAGATTTCCCTGGTGATGTCTCATATAATAAACAAGCACTCTGTTGCTTGACCCGTATTTTTTTAAAACCTTATTGGTTTGTGGCCCCTTCCAAAGTCGTGTGTCACTGGTAAAACCTTCCAAGACCCGGCTTCTCCTCTATGCTACAGTGAGCACTAAACTGAATAAAACTTGAAACCCCTAGAATTTCATTCATTTGAATCTCATGGGCAAATATATTAAATTCATTTGGTTGTTTTTAGTTTCCTGAGTTTGAAATTCCTGGCTCAGGTTGCCATATATTACAAAACCTATGTAATTTTTAAATCATGCCATGAAACAATTTTAGAAGACTCTCAAATATTCATTCAGTTACATAGAATTGCATGTAGTGTAAACTCTACTTATGTATAAAGAGTATCTTATTGTCACCCATGGATACTAAACAAGATATTGTCCATAGCTGGCATTTGGCCCTTTTCGCGGTTTGATATTCAAGGTATCCGAAAATGTTAAAACAATCATTTTCTGTTCAAAGAGGAATGTTATGAACTTGGGACATCATTCTAAGAGTGAGCTCTTTTTCTGTATAGAAGAGGTTCATATTTAGCAGATTGTTAGTGAAGAAGGATTTACTCCACTGATGAGAAATTTTCTTTGGAAGGAACTACTTTTTCCTCTTTAACATTGAAAGAACCCTATTGCCTCTGGGGAAGATGATTGGCCCAGAAATTTCACAGAATTTATCTGATCATAAGTTTTATTAGGCATAGGCAAACATCTAGAAAAGTGCCTTAGGAATCCTCTATGCTCACAGAGACTCTGGTAGGCAGAGAAGGAACTGGAAATTCTACTTCACTCTGCCATGGAGTTATCCAATGGCCACTCCCTCAAGAACTGGAAATCTTACTGGGATACCTACTAAGACCAACATCTGGCAGAATTTCATAATAGAAATATTCTTTATGCAAAAAACTCCTGAGTATCAGGAAGGTGGTTCCAAAAACGAAGGAATGATTGGTCTGTAGCTGAGGCAAACTGAGGATACAGCATGTTTCTGTCTTTGTTTTCATATGTAATGGACCAGTCAGAGAAACAGTTGTATTTTTTTGTATTTAAGAAAGCTTAGTGGAAAATGAATATTAATGTACAGGAGAAGAGTGTATAAAAGCCTGTCAAGTCAGAGAAAGTGCAGTCAAACTGGTAATGCCATAGTGTTCCAAAGGTCTGAACACTAATAATGATGATTAATACTTTGTAAAATCTTTGACCATTTTACTTTAAGCCATTACCAGTGATTAAATCATTTGAAACTTTTTAAGCATTATCATAATTCAACGTGATTACATTTGTTATTAAGGTGGTTGTAACATGAAATTCCATTGTGATCTACTAGTTAATTGTAGTACTATTATATCATAGAATTAATCTCAACTCTGTTTTAAAGAAATATGAGGGGTGGTAGAAGCTATGTATTTCCTAATCTCAAAAGGATATTATGATGTGTGTGTTCCACGCCCACCCATAATATAAGCCCTCAAATCATTCTCATATTTCGTTTTTGTATAACCTATTTTGTATATCCCATTAAAAATCATTTTACCTACTCATGATTGTGAGATTTCCATGTCAAGAGTAAGCTTGTGACTAAATAGAAGGAGAGTAACTTAGTACAACTAGTGAGCTAATTGACTTCCATCCAAATCAGCTGTGGATTTTGAACACTATTATTCCTTTGTTTATTTGTTTTTTTCCAGGCCAATGAGGGTTAAATGACTTGCCCAGGGTCACACAGCCAGTAAGTGTCAAGTGTCTGAGACCAGATTTTAATTCAGGTCCTGAATCCAGGGCTGAATCAGTTTGGATAACTGATCCAAAAAATCTGAAAATACATGCAGCATGCAAAATTTGTAGATCTCCCACTTCTACAAAGGGGTAGAGTGGGAGTACCTTCAAATCTCTTCTTTCAAGCCAAGCTTGTTCTCTGTAATTTTGCAATATTCATTTTTTGTGTATGTGTGTTTCTGTTTACATTGTTGTAGTCATCTATTTTGTTTTTGTAGCTTTGTTGACTTCTTTATCAATTTCTGTAGATCTTTCCATGCTTACCAGTATTGATCATATTCTTCATTTCTTACAACAGTCATTCCTTTATGTTGATGTACCAAAAAACTGTTTAGTCATTGCCTGAACATGCTTTCACAAAAAGTACTGCTATAAATATTTTGGTGTATATAGGGATCCTGATCCCTTTTAATACCAGGGCCTCCCCTTTTCTTTTATCTTTAATTTATCCTGTAGATTTCTTTTTTGTACATAATTTTACTTGTCTTCTACTGTTTCTCTTAGATCCTTATGCTATCAAATTAAGACTACGGTATTAAGATCAAAAGCCGTTGGGGGGGGGCAGCTAGGTGGCGCAGTGGATAGAGCACTGGCCCTGGAGTCAGGAGTACCTGAGTTCAAATCTGGCCTAATATACTTAACATGTACTAGCTGTGTGACCCTGGGCAAGTCACTTAACCCCAATTGCCTCACTTTAAAAAAAAAAGGCCATGGGGTGGGGTGGAGGGGCAGCTAGGAAGCACAGTGGATAAAGCACCGGCCTTGGATTCAGGAGGACCTGAGTTCAAATCTGGTCTCAAGACACTTGACACTTACTAGCTGTGTGACCTTGGGCAAGTCACTTAACCCTTATTGCCCTGAAAAAAACCACAAAACAAAAGCCATTGGAGGACAAAAACTTGTCAAGGGCAACATTTTACACTTGAAAACACAACTTTAGAGTTACGCAAAGTAGAATGATAGCTCCATTATTCAGAAATGCCCAGTGTTAGTGATTTTTCTTAAACTACAATATAAGAAATTTTAAAATTTACTTTATTGCTGCAAAATCCATCATCCATCCCTTAATTCACTAATATAGATTCAACTGAAAATAAGTGATGTTTTTATGGTAGCAAAACACTGGAAACAAGTAGATGCCCATTGATGAGGAAATGCCCAAACTATGATATTTGCATGTAACTGAATAATATTACACCTAAATACATTCTAAATATGAGCAATATGGAGAGACCTGGAAAGACTTACACAAACTGATAATAGCTAATAATAGTAGCATTTATATAGCACTTTATGATGTACAAAACACTTTATGTGTTAGCTTATTTGATCTTAACAACCCTATGAGATAGAAATAATTTTTATTATCCACATTTACAGATGAAGAAACTGAGGCTTAAAGAGGTTAAGTGACTTGCCCAGGGCCACACAGATAACTTTGTCTGAGGCAGGATTCAAAGTCAGTTCTTCCTTACTTTAACACTATTATACCATCTAAATGCCTCTGATAGAGAGTCATGAAAATAGTGCCAACTTGCCTTCTCAGTGGGTGGAGAAGGAGCAGGAGGGAGAAAAAGAATTTGGAACTCAATTTTTTTAAATGAATGTTAAAAAAATCTTTCAGTGTAATTGGGAAATATTTAATGAAAGAAATAAAATTAAACCAAAAAAAGAAAGTAGTACGAGAAGAACAATATATATAATGATTACAATAATGAAAATAAAACAACACAAAAGGTCCAAAATTAATTTCAGTGGCTAAATCTTCAGTGATTCTTTATTTCCTCTATATAAAACACTGACTTCCTTAGTTTAGGTGTCAATGAGCTTTCCATAATCAGGCTCACATCTTCATTTTCTGTTTCTGCCTGCTATAATTCTTCAGCTATTATAATCCATGACTTTGCAAAAGTGGTCCCCTTTGTTTAGAAAGTACTTCTTCCATATCATCTGTACAACTGTAACGATTGGAATGATGCCACCTGCTGGAGACTTACTGTAGAAGAGTTACGCCCATGAAGTGAAGGTCTTGGAGGGCAAGACCAGGAGTCTTTTCTTTGGCGTCAGGAAGTGACGTTGGCTAGTGGGAGGAAGAAGGAAGAGACTGGCACTCTGTCTCGCTCTCTTCCTGAGGACTCCAGCAGAGAAGGGAGCTAAAAATGCGCTCTCCCTTTAATAGATAGGAATCTAGGCCTTTCTCTCTCTTTACCAAATTCTTATTCTCCTTAATAAATGCTTAAAAGCCTAACTCTTGCTAAAGGTTATCATTTATTGGTGACCACTCATTAGATATTTTAGACAGACTAGCTAGAATTTTAGCCCTTAACACCTCACAGAATACCTAGCTTTTAAGCCCAGCTCATGTGTTAATTCCTGCAGAAGACCTTTCTTGATTCTCTGTTATCAACTTTGTCTCAAAATTTTCCTCCCCTCCATTGGGGAGCAGGGAGCTGGGACATGACTACATGTCCTGCCAAACAGGGTCATTTTGTTGGTCAGTTTTGCTTAATTGTTTTCCTTTTTTACAGTGGAGAGTTCCATTGGAGATAAGAGATTATATTGGGAAATGACTAGTATAAAAAACAAAGGGAATAAATAAAAATTTTTAAATTGAGTGATAATGAATAAGACAACCAAATATAAGTCACTCACCTCTAACTACAGAGGCTCCCTAAGGTGGACAATAATAAGATCATCAGGGCTTTTCTAGAACGTGTTGATGTGAACAATTATAACATGGCAGTTTTGTTCTAGAATAGAGTTTCATATTTCCTTGCCTTTTGTGTATCTTTCAGAAAACATTTAGAGATAAATTAAATGTTGAATTTCTTCTTAACATTGAACATTTTAATAACGATTAAATTGACTTTCTTTCCTATGAACTCAGATAAGGACAATAAGAGGTCCTATTGTTCTCAGCATACATGAAGATGAACTGGCAATGTGTCAGGAAAATTCCCAGTATGAAAGAGTTTTTTTACAATCCAGTACAATTGGTTCTTGCATAACCCTTAGAAAATCATACATAAAACATTTTCATTTATATAAATAAAAATCACCCACACACTCTATTAATAACCAGCTCACTTTTTATTTGGGACTTCTATGTTGCTACTTCTTACTGTAGAATTTTTAAGAGAACTATTCCCTTAGGCTTTCTTAAAAGCAAAAATTCTGTGATTACATTAGGAAATGAGGATAATTCCTAACAATTCCTCCTAGTCACAAATCCCATTCCTGAGCTTCTTCAGATGAGTGGCAGTCCTAAAGCATCCTTTTACACATCAGTGGCAGGGATGGTATGCAAACTCAATAAAGGCTGTTTCATTTTTTTCTTTTTAAGTTATGCTTAATGTGTCATATCAGATTTTATTTTTAGTTACATTCAGGTCTTTGAAGGATTTTTTTCCAACAAAGAAAAATCTTTTAAGTCTATACGACATAGAGTATACTCCAACTCTACTGAACAAATGGAGAGACATAGGTCCTCAAATAACTAAAAAGCAGGAACCAGACACATTTAAATCACCTGTTTGCTTATTCTGTTCCATTAGCTGACAACAGGTTTGTTTGTAGTGTCTGTCAGTGATATGCTATTTAAAAGGACTACCAGCTTGCAAAGTGTCACTCGTAGTATCAGGTATGGGGGAAGGAGTTCCTCAGAGACAGTCAAAACAGTACCACACCCTTCCTCCTACCATTCAACACCCTCTTCCCAAGTCAGCACCACAGAGCCAAGGTGGAAGAAATCATTAACTGGAAGGTCTTTTTAGTTTAAATAATGAAACAGATATTTGGTCTTGAAAAGAGTAGGGACACCTTCTTCTAGTAGTGAAATCAAGAAATGTAGACTGGAGCCTTCCTTGTGTACCACAGAAATTACTATAGGCCCAGAGAGATGAATCGACTTGCCCACACTTAACACTGTTCTCTCTGCCTGTCCTGTGCATTGTGAAGCATTTGCAATTTTATAGGCTTTTATACATCTTATGACCAAAAGTTTTTTCTAAATTTTACAAAATAATTTCTTTCTCTTGTGATAAAATTTGAGTTATTTGATGTGGAGGGTTTGCACTTTGGAGCAAGACCTTAGTAATGAAATCATATATCTTGGAAATACTGAAGGGGCAGCTAGTTGGCGCAGTGGATAAAGCACCGGCCCTGGATTCAGGAGGATCTGAGTTCAAATCCGGCCTCAAACACTTGACACATTACTAGCTGTGTGACCCTGGGCAAGTCACTTAACCCTCATTGCCTCGCAAAAAATAATAATAATAATAATAAAAGGAAAGAAAGAAAGAAAAAAAAAGAAATACTGAAATAAAATGATCAAATGTACATTTTGTTACTGAATAATTTCACCTGAGAGGTAGCCCAGCATAGTGGATAGAGAGCTGTCTTCAAGGCAGGAAAACTTGGGTTCAAGTCCCACCTCAGAAACATTCTTGCTTTATGGACTCTGGGCAAGTCATTTAACCTCTGAGTATCCTAGGCAAGCCTCTAAGAAGGAATTGCAGACTATTTGGTGATCTGCATTGGAGGATAGAATTTTCTCACTAGGAGTTCCCATTCAGATGAAATCACAAGTCTGAACAACAACCACAAAAATTACCTGTTAGTGGCCATTCCTCTTTTTTATCCTTTTTCTTGGTTAGTCTGTTCTGTTTTGTTCTGTTTTTACTAATTTAGTAATTTTATCAGAATTGGTATCCTTTGTAATTTTCAGGGTTTTATTTTATGCCCTTCAGCTGTTACTCTTTTTTTTTTATCATAAAAGTATTTTGTTATTTTCTAGTTACATGTAGAGATAGTTTTCCACATTTGTTTTTATAAGATTTCTAGTTTCAAGTTTTTCTCCCTCCCCGCTCCAAGATAGAAAGCAATCTGATATAGATTATATATGTACAATCACATTAAACATATTTCTGCATCAGTCATTCAGCTGTTATTCTTAGAAGGTATCCATTGCTTTCACTGGACTGCTAGAGAGTTTATTAACACAAATCTCTACTCTTGTTCTTTACACATTAGAACTTGAATTCCAAGTGCTGCCTAAACTGCAACAAACTTAAAAGCCAGATCATGTGAACATTCTTGGAGTAATTTGCACCTTGAATATAGGTTATTTATTGATTTAGCTTTTTGAGTCAGTCATCTATGTGCCCTAGCATACTGAGACTATATGCCCATAGCTGGTGCTGGTGCTGGTGCTGGTGCTCCAGAGTAGCCTGCTAGAGTTGATCACCTGGCAGATCAGCAGGAGAGTGAACTTGGTGAAATTGTTCTCAAAAGTGATCCAACACGGCAGCTAGGTGGCGCAGTGGATAGAGCACTGGCCCTGGATTCAGGAGGATTTGAGTTCAAATCCGGCCTCAGATACTTAACACTTACTAGCTGTGTGACCCTGGGCAAGTCACTTAACCCCAGTTGCCTCCCAAAAAAGGGGGGGGGGGGATCCAACAATAGATCCCTTTATAGGAGTTCAACCCAGTTAAAGTATCTGGAGAACAATCAAGTGTAGTCACTAAGGACTTTTCTGCAAACTTCATTGTCTTTTTTTTTTTTTTTTTTTTGCGGGGCAGTGAGGGTTAAGTGACTTGCCCAGAGTCACACAGCTAGTAAGTGTCAAGTGTCTGAGGCCGGATTTGAACTCAGGTCCTCCCGAATTCAGGGCCAGCGCTTTATCCACTGCGCCACCTAGCTGCCCCCATTGTCTTTTTTTTTCTTTTTTTTTTTTTTTTTGTGAGGCAATTGGGGTTAAGTGACTTGCCTAGGGTCACACAGCTAGTAAGTGTTAAGTGTCTGAGGCTGGATTTGAACTCAGGTACTCCTGACTCCAGGGCCAGTGCCATCTAGCTGCTCCCCCATTGTCTTTTTAAGAGTGATTCTACCAAGTTCCAAATCTGGAAGCAAAACAAATGCTCTTCAATTATCTTTACCCATAAACTGTTTAAGCAGCTTAGATAACAGAAAAACAGTCGTACCCATTTTACTGTCTTAAGAAGGCAAAGGTCCTCCAGTTTGAATGGCAAGAAAAGAGCATAAAATCGAGAGATAGGTTCAGAGCTGACAAACCATTTCACCAGCATCAAAACTTTTAGATATGGTCAATGCAGGACTTTGTTTTGCTTCACAAGGAATATTTGTTACAAGGATTTTGTTTTTCTTTTTTTCTTTTTCACTAAGGGTCTTGGAAGTTTGAAGAGATAAAACATTTTTGTTAATTAAAAAAATAAAATTTAATCTATCATAACTACCACATGAAAAACAACTTTCTCTTTCCAAGCTAGAGACAGTTTTCATCTATATTTGTCTTCACTTGTTTTATATCATAAATTGTAAACTATAAAGAGCAGAGATTGTTTTTCAGTTAATGTATAACGGCAGTTTGGCATAACCAATAAGGGTTTAATAAATATAATTTATTGTATTTTTTTTTTTTTACTGAGGCAATTGGGGTTAAGTGACTTGCCCAGGGTCACACAGCTAGTAAGTCTTAAGTGTCTGAGGCCCGATCTGAACTCAGGTACTACTGACTCCAGGGCCGGTGCTCTATCCACTGCGCCACCTAGCTGCCTTAATAAATATAATTTAACCCTACTCATTCCATCTTCAAACAGAACATTTTATGATACTAGTGACAAAGTATCCTTTAAAAATTCTTCTTTATTTACATATCTTTTCTTGTTCAGAAGTAAGCATGATATAGTAGAAAGCATATTAGACTTGGAGTAAGAAGGCCTTATTTCCAGTCCCATCTGAGATGTTTAATAACTTTGTATTCATGGTCAAGTTACTACTAACCTCTTTCATCCTCCTCAGTTCCCTGATTTGTAAAATGGGGACAATATTGGTACTACTTTATATCCTAGGGTTGTAACAAAGAATTTCAAAAGATGCTTATATATAAATGGCACTGTTTTCTTTGGAAAATTGTGAAGAAAATATTAACTGATTCACAGCTGCTTTACTACAGCTCCTGCTTGCTAAATTCAAAATCATTATTGGTTCTGCTAATAGATTACAATTAGACACAGTATATAAATGAGGAAATCTTATTACAAAAAGTAGAGTCTCTTCAGGGAATCCCCAAGGCCATAGATATAATGTATGATAAAAAATTTTAAAAATGTAAACAAGTGATTGCATTTTCCCTGTAATTCATATGTATGGGAAAACAAAACAAAATATTGTCACGTTTCTTTTTCTGTTTCCTTTCTTCATGGTCTTAATTCTTCACTGTTTTTGTCACTACCATTGGTCAGACCATTTGTTTGGGGGATTTTGAATAGCGGCAGGAGTTTTTGTTGTACTTTTTAGCAGAACACTTTTATGTTGCAAAAGACAGACAACAATGTCTAAGGCTACTCAAGCAGAGTATTTATGTATAATTTTATCACTGATGCTCTTCTCTGAGCAAAGCAGATTTTTTAGCTGCTAAGACTCTTACATTGAATGAGACCCACTTGGGAGCAGTTTTGTAGAAGTGGATTATAATAACTAATGTAGTGGTAAGGGGTGGGGAGGGTGGGGGGGGTCATTGTGTTATATGTCCAGAAATATCTACCTATATTATATCCAAAACAATATCAGAACCATTTTATTCAATTCATTGTTATCAAAATTATATCTCAGTTTGTGTTAATTATACTAAGTGTGCAAAAAGGCCATACTGGTCTCAAGTAGCTCAAGTTTCCCATCCTTGATTCTGCAGAAAAAGTTTAGTTGGGATTATAAAGAAGTATTAATTTTAGAAAAAAAATGGGGTGAAAGGTTTGGGTGGGTTTTGTTTTGTTTGTTTTTCTTTTTTGTATTAGAAGGGTCTTTAGACATCATATTATCCAAATCCTTCATTTGTCAGATAAGGAAACTGAGACCTAGGGAAGTTTAAGTGTTGCTCTGAGTCAAGATTAAAATTCAGGCCTTTATACTTCAAATTCTTCACTAGATGATGCCTACTGACATTTAGTTGTAGCCAGTCCATACTAAAAATAATTAGTCTGACTAGGGGGAAAAAAGACTTTCATTTCCTTGGAGTAGTTATAAGTACCACAATAAAGTTGATGTGAAAACCATGTTTTCTAAAACATCTTGTAAAATTGCCCATCTTTCGATGAAAACTGATGCAATTAGTAACTTCGAATCATAATGGAAATGTTCTTTGGTCCCATATAAGAAACATTACACTCAGTGGTTTTTTTAGCTTAATTCCTAATAAATTAACTTGCTGAATTCATTTGTTGTTTAATTAAATTATTGACAAGTAAATGTAATTTCATAATTTGAGCACAGAAATTTTCTGCTTTGTAAATTATACTCTTAAATATGAAGTTCAGATGGCCACCTAAATGAATACATCATAGAATGTTTAAACCTATGTCTTACATTGTTAAGATGAACAAATTGTATTTGACTTAAATGCAACCAATAGGAGTAGCAATAAAAATTCTGGTTTTGTTTAGGAATTTTATCATTTTGGTTTTCTAATGATCAAATTTCATATAAGCTCATTGGATTATTTGAAATAATTTAAAACAATTAGTGATGAATTTCTTGAATAGGAAAAAGTAATATTGTTAGCAACCCCAGAAATCCCTAGACTCTCTTCTCAATAAATAATTATAATGAAGTGTAAATTTTTATTATTATACTTAAAAGATACTAATTTTATGTTATTTACTTTTTTCAGTAGATTATGGTATTGTTATCTTTATCCCCCTAAATACTCTTTTCCTCTATCTTTTCAACAACTCAACAGTCAGCTCTATGTGACAGGGATGGTAAAGTCTGTAATTCAGTTGCATGATATCACCTGGTTCCAACTTGACCCACAAAAAGATTTTTCCAAAGGAACAACCAAAGATCAAAGTGAACAAATTCTAATTTCATTACCTTTTTTCCCATAATCACCCTCAAGTGAACATGACAAAAGAAGTTAAATGTGTCCTAAGTTAAATGCCTTTGCATTCAGAACTGGATCCCTAAAGATATTCAGGCTACAAGATGTTTTTAACAAAGTCATCACATATCCATGTTTTATTACTATTTGACTGCTTTCAAAACAGAGCAGAGTGGAGGAAAAATAAATGAGGAAAGGAAAGAGGTATGCTTTAATTTCTTGGGAGAGAAGGTGTAGGGAGTCAGAGAGCATACTCAGAAATCTATTCAGGGTTGTTCTACATTTGTGTGTTTTCCCCTTTTTTTTCCTGGCCCATTCTTACTACTGCTACTTATACCATACTTACATGACCAGAAAGAAACCTTGGATTGAATTTTTGTTCATGTTTAAATGACAATTTCAGCAGTAAACAAGAGCCACCCCCACCCTCAATCCCCCTCCAACAACAGATTTGTATTCCTCTAGCCTACCTCAAATTCTTTTCACCAGGCCCACGATCATGATTCAAAATTTCCAGGTCTAGGTCTACTGTATATGTAATATTTGGAAATTTGACTTTTTTTTAATGCCAGCCTCCACGTAAGGAAAAATTGTTTTTATACCTTTAAAATACCCATTTTTAATTGGCTTTTTGTAGTAAGTGGCCATTGGAAATTTAATTATGATCTTTTCTTCATTCTTGTTAGGTTTCAAAATCTCAAATCCAACAATAACAAAATGTATTTTTTCAATATGACAAAGTTACATAAGAAGAGAATCCCCTTGCACGTAAAGAAAAATGCAATTATTTTCTATTCTGAATCTCCAGACTGCTGTTTTAGAAAATCATATCTGATTATTTGCTCAGCAGAAGATTATTGAGTTGATTTAGCTGTGATTTTACTTAACAAAGCTTCAACTGCATTCCTACTGTGGAGTCCAAAAAAGGTAGAGAGATATAAATGATACATTCAAACTGTGATTTTTGTGAACAGGGCCATCAATGCACCCCTCGGAGCTAATAGCGGAGATGAGAAACAGTGGGTTTGCACTAAAACGAAATGTACTGGGGAGAAACTTGACCGCAAATGATCCATCACAGGTAATGATCTTTTTATCAGTAAGCTGAAAATGTCTATAAATCTAAATGTGATTGCTTGTGAATTGCTACTTAATGTTTTCCAATATGCATGTCCATAGGAAAGCAAGAGAAAGCAGTGGAAAATGTCTAAGATCTATTGTAGTTTTGCTTCTTTACCAAGATGGCAAATAGGAACTTATTTTTAAACCTCTCTTTTAATAAATGAAACCACCTCTGGTTAGTGTAAATCCCCTGGCACCACTGGTAGGGTTCTGAGTGTGCTTTTGATGCCACCTTGATCCTAAGAAATCTGGATGACAGAAAACAATGAGGGAAAAAAATGGTAAAAGCAACACCCCACCCCACCCCCATTACAATCCAGTGTTTAAACTGTCATTTAATGACTTAATTTTTTTTAAGTTGCCCACATATGGAAACAATGCTTCTGAGCATTGAGAGGGATTGCACAAATTAAGCTCATGGAATAAGCATGAAATTAAGACTCAGTTTTATTGAAAATTTGAAACCAAAAATTGGAGCAGCTTTAAGGTTCCTTTAAAGGGCCATGATCTTATTCATTATGTAAATTTCCTAAATTCAAAATAAATCTCAAAGGTTTGACATGATTCAGCCTGAGAGAAGAAGGTGGGGAAGAAAGCTATGATATGTGATGATTTGTAGGTCTGGCATCCTGCCTTAAAACACCCTGATGCTGGCTCAGATGTTCATCTATGCTCCAGTTCATCATATTCCCTTTGGGTATTTTTTCCACCACTCACCTAGAACTATTTGTAAAGCAATCTTACAACTTGTTAGGAAATTTAGCAATTTAATATCAGTTTCTTGTTGGTACAGGAATATGTCGCAAGTGAGGGTGAAGAAGACCCAGAAGTTGAATTCTTAAAATCACTATCAACTAAACAAAAACAGAAACTACTCAGGTAATTATACCAAAGTATATACTTGATGACTTGAGCTATAATTTTCTTTATGTTGAATTTTAATGTACATATTTAACTGCATGTAAGCCTAAGGGTTTGCCCCAGATACTTTGCACACCAATTCTCATCACATTAATTAGTTTTTAGTATAACTAGAGTGATGAAATTTTGTAGAAAGAAAGAGAAAAAATGTAGATGTACTCTTTTATACTTATTTTAATACTATAAATTTATGGGGGGTTATTTTTTCCAGTATACTTAAGAGACATTTATAGATCGTGCTTTTTAGAAGAAATTTTTAATTTATTTGTTTCTAATTTTCCTTAGGAAACATTTCCAGTTTCTTACATTTTTGGTGTTTTTGTTTAAGTTTGATTTCTTCCTCACTTGAATTAAATGAATTTTAGGTTTTTAATTGATATTTAAGTTGTCTATATCTTTCTGTGTATCAGTTTACCTCTGAAATTATAAAATTTCTGCTAGAGTACCAATAGAGGGAGCTCACATTTTGTAGGTACCATAGAAGTGTTAGGAATTTTTAAAGAGACTGGTAAATTTGCCTTTCCATTTTATGAAGACAGAGCCTAGTGAAAATATATGTAGATGTATCTAATAAGCCAATTAAGTCGTCTAGAAAATTTGAAAATAAATTAATTCTAAATTACTTGGTAATAGGACTAACAAGCAAGTATTTTAATTATTTAGAAAAATACAGTATTCTAAAAAAATATACTGGCATCCTACATTAATCAAAAAAGTTATCAATTTTAAAAGAAAGGTAAATCCATTGACTTTCAGGTTGCCTTTTTTAATTTAAAAAATGTCAAGTAACATTTTCATCATATTTTAAAATAGCTACACATGTGTAATACATATTTTTTTTAGACTAAATATACCTATACACACCCAAGTTCCAAGGCATCCCATATAGTGTTGTTTATAAACCTGTTAGACTAGGTAGGCTTTCTTTTAGCTCAGAATGACCATTTTAGCATCTTGTAATGTCAGATTCTGACTCAGTACTGTTAGCAAAAGAGAAAAAATTTAAATGATGCAATTAAATTAAAAGCTATTCAGAGAATTGGCTTTTTTAATTTGATTGGTTTTGATACATTATAGCTTCCACATAATTTTATGATTTGAAACATTGTTCCTTACTTTTTTAAGTATGCCATTTAAGTCAACAGCAATTAACTGCATGAGTGTGTGCGTGTGTGAGAGAGAGAGAGAGAGAGAGCAAGAGAAGACTTATATTATTCATACAAGTAGATGAACTATATAATGTACAAAATTCTTCCCGGTTCTAAATGTATTTGGAAGCCCCCAGGCTTTTTTTTTTTGGCCACTTAACCCTATCCCCTTAGGAAAGAATAAGTAGAGCCGAAAAGGGAAATAATATTGAATTTGAATAATTTAAAAGAAAAAGTTGTCATTTATAATAAAGTACAGAAATGGTTATTTTAAAAGTCAGTAAGAACACCTTTTTAAAAAAATTAGTGTACAATCTCGAGCCACTGAACTGAAATCAAGGAGCTATGTTTAGCATACTGATTACTCTTATCTCCCAATAAAGGAAGTTGGATCGCCTTGAGAAGAAAAAGAAGAAAAAGAAAAGAGATAGAAAGAAGCAGCAGCTGCAAAAGAAGAAAAGCAGAAATAAACACAAAAAACATAAGAACAAATCATCCTCCTCCTCCTCTAGTTCTACCACCTCCTCCTCTTCTTCCTCCTCCTCCTCCAGTGAAACTTCAGAAAGTAGCAGTGAGAGTGACAGCCAAGAGAGAAAAACACAAAAGAAGAGGACTTCTAAGAAGAAGAAAGCCAAGTCTTCAGAAGGTGACAGCAGTGATTCTGAAGGAAAGGGGGGGAAGTCTCTGAAGGCCAAACTTGATGAAGAGCCCTCCAGTAGTCATAGTCACAAGGAGAAGGCGAGGGAGAAGTCAGGGTTTTCAAAGCAAGAGAGTTCTGGGGAGAATAACAAATGGAGCTACTGTGATTCTGAAAGAAAGTCCAAGAGGCAGAATCACAGCCTGGGCAAGAGAGGATCTGAAGGCAAGGAGAGGAATAGTGGGAGCCAAAGCAGGGAAGAGAGGGATCACAAAAACTCCAGCAGAAGTCACAGCAGTTCTAGGCCAAGACAGACAAGAAAGAGACCAAGCCGGAGCCCCAGCCAAGAGCAGAGCAGGAAGAGGGAGTCCCAGAGCTCCAGCCGATGTATGTATAGAGGTGAAAAGAGACACAGAGAGGACTCAAGGGATGAGCATGGTAGGGCATCGCACAGATCACGGAGCAGGAGTGGAGACCGAAGAAAGAGAGAGTATCTGTGACAGGTACCTGGAAATAGAAATAGCTCCACTCTTTTATTGACTACCTTCCCCAAGGGCTAAATTACGTACTATTGTCTTTCTAATAAAAAGCTCTATTTTCATTTCCCACTCCTGTAAACTGTCATTTCATGCACAAAACTCCATCAGTACCATGAGAATGAATCTTGTGAATATTTGTAAGTAGCCTATTTTTTGTCTGTAGAAATATTTTCTTTTGGTGTTTGTTGTTTTCCTATGCTAAATGAACACTCATATAACTTTGTAAATGACATTTTCTTTGTTTTGAAATATCTTTTTTTTTTAAAAGAACGACAGTTCATTGAATGGATATAATTTAATTTGGATTTCTTATCATTTTTAAGCTTTAAATTTGCTTTGAGGAAAGCATAATCTTTGTAAAATCCTGTTGTATGATTAAATGCTAGAATAATATTTCCAACTCCTTCTGGGGTAAGGAGTGGCCTGAATATAATGTTTCAGGCAATACTTTAGGGAGTTTGGGTACTGGATTTTTTTTATTCTTAAACTTCTATCTTAGAGGGCAGTTTTCATGAGCTAAATAATGGTTTTAAAAGTTCTGCAGAAATGTATAACATGTTTTGGCCTCCTGCAGTGTATAATGGGGTGAAGACTATCTTAACATCATGAACCCCTGTTGGTCTTTGTCACTGTGGAGTCAAGTTATTGTTCGATAATTTTTCAAGACATGAAAAGAATACTGTTTGCAGCCTTAACTGTTTCCAGGTATTTCATTCTAGGCAGTAGGATATTAACTTGGATGCCTTTTTTCTGTTGGCACACAGCTGTTAAGCTTTTATTTTTCTAAAGGTTTAAGTTTTCACTTTGTGTCATAAAGATGAACCATTTTAATAAATTCCATTATTTTTTAGAAGTGGTGAGAAACATTGCTTTTTGATGTTGTGACTGATTTCAGAGGAACAAGGTACTAAAACCAAACACATTGTGTTGCAAAACATCCTTAAATTCAAATGTAGGGAGAAATAAGATAAAGGATAGTCAAAGAAATATTTTAGTATAAATTGCAGAAGAGACGTGCAAAAGCCAAGTAAGTGCTTACAAGATTTGATATATATGCAAATATTTTTATCATGTTTTCACATTTTCAACATACATGTATTTAAATTCACTCATGTAGATTTTGAGGTTCTCTGCCTTCCCTTCCCCCTTACAAAAAAAAAAAGCAATTGAGTGCCTTCAGATACATGAAGTAAATATTATTGAATCAGGTTTTCCCTTTGTTTAATTGCTTTCTTTAGATTTTAAAGCTCAGTAAGATCATGATGAGTCTATAAAACACTTTGTGTTCTGTGGGAAAGACATCTTTCCATTATCAGTACTAAATTAAGAAAAATCCTAACCCTATTATATTTCATTGCCATTATACTGACTTTTTCCTCTTCTTTGTGCCTCTTTGGCAATAACTCTGTAATTTGTTGAAACAGGGCACCGTTAACACTTAAAAGAGTTTCTCAACCAAACTAGTTTTAATTGTGGGCTTTGAATGAAAATTAAACAAACCTGTCTAGAGCAGTTCTTGACCATCCTTTAACCTCCTGACACTTGTCTTTCTTTAAACTAGTGGCCTAAACATTAAGAGGCAAAGGCCCATTTTCTGCTTAGGGAAAGCCTTTTTGGATATTCTCTAATTTGGGTTATTTTCTTGATGTATTTAAGAAATGGTGTAAAATGCAAACAAAAGCCCAGATATAACTTGTCTGGTTATGAGACAAAACATTCCTCATACACACAATATATAGTTACAGTGGCTTTGAATTTTCAATACAGCTTTTGGTATGAAGCACTTAAGGTGACTTTGGCTAAAGATCAGAGTAGGACTTGGATGGCTTTCATCTCAACTTTCCACACTTAAAAATCAAAAGGAGAGGCATTTTACACACACACACACACACACAGAAATAATAAAGCATGGTTTTATGGAGACCTGCTTTGTTTTATATGCCTTAATGTAGATAATAAGGAAAATGGCTTGAAAGTAATTTTGTTATCTTTACATAGCTGTAAATTACAGGAGACCATAAAGAAATGAACTAGATAATTCTACAAGATCTTTTTCTCTGGTATCACTTTCCTGTGTAGTTTTCTAATAAAGTATTTGAGAGAGCTGAAACTATTCATAAAATAGATTCTCTACATTCTCTGATGCCAAAGAAGCACTATATAGGATTTTTTTTGGTTGGGTTTTTTTTTTTCCGCTATATAGTTTTAATGGACTTCAACTCAAGAATTTAATCTAACTTCTACTGTGACATTGCCTTAGAAATGGTTGCACAGACAGATGTCCATTTTGTTTGAGTATGAGTATTCCATCCTCATTTTTTCCTGCAGTATATTAATAATAAATCTGAGGATTAATTGCTGGCAATCTTAGTGATAGGCTCTCCATTTCCAGTTTGTCTGTCTTTGGAACGGGTAATGTACACACTTTCTTTGGTTCTGACTGGCTCACTGGCACCTGGTGATAGTGGATTTGACTTAATTTAACATGAGCAAATTAATTCCTGTAGGAGGCGCTGTTGATTTACAAATGACTAGGAGAGACCCATGGTTTCTGTGGTGAGACTTGATTGTTCCAGTATCTCTGTATGGAAATGTGCCGTTAGGCAGAATTGTATTTAGTAAATCTGCCCACAGAGACAGATGGAGCAAATCATTTAGCAGCCAGTTAAATTCAGATTTTTTTTGTTTTTAAGGGGACATACTGATCATACCTGAGAGAAACTTTGTCTGGAAAGCTTTGGGAAACCCTTTTGTTGCTTTTCCTGAGAACCCATGCTGATAGTAAATCAGATTAGTTTTATGCTCTGCAAGCCTATTGTTTCCAGTGTTAATCATGGAACATTTAGCATAATTTGTCTTTGACCTGGATGTGTTTAAAAATCTACCTGGGGGGCAGCTAGGTGGTGCAGTGGATAAAGCACTGGCCCTGGATTCAGGAGGAACCGAGTTCAAATCCAGCCTCAGACACTTGACACTAGCTGCTGTGTGACCCTGGGCAAGTCAATTAACCCTCATTGCCTTCCTCCCCCCCCAAAAAAAAATCTACCTGGGCCCCCAGGACTATCTATCTACATCACTTAATAACCCTTTAGTCATAACTGTCAGAGGGTGCTAAGTAATGCATTCTTCCTGTCCCTATGTTCCATTCCTCTCTGCAGCCTGTTCACTAGACCTCAGAGAGAACTTTGCCTTGGCTAGATGATTCCTTACATTTAAATAATAAATCAGTAACCTATTGAGAAAAATGAAGTTTGTCATTACCACCAATTAAAAGCTCTAAGGAAAGTTTTGAGTTTGTTTTAATTCAAGAGATAGTGTAGCATTTGCAGTCTTTCAGTGCACCTCAAGCAAGAAAAAAAAATGACAAAAAGGATTGGTAATACCAGGCCCTAATGTGTAAGTCTTAGTGCTAATTGGCAGATGAAGGGGGCTCACCTTTGCAAAATCCCAAAAGAGAGAACTTGTCCTAGTCTCTCATTCAGGGACTGAAGAGCCTAAAAGAACAGACATAGCCCGTCCCTTCTCTCCTTTTGCCTCTTTACACAATACCATGCCTCACTTCCAGAATTAGGAGGGGGAAAAAAATAGGTGAGAGAGAGGAGTTGATGAGAGGAAACGAGAAAGGAATTAGCTACAGTGTAAATTGAAATCCTCCTTTCCCCTTGGAGAGAATCAGAAGTTGATCTTGCTCTCTCAAGGGCCCAAAGTGATTTATGATAGAAAAGATGCATTAGCATTGTTACAACAAACAGACTTAGAGGTGAGGAGAGTCTAGGGCTCTTACCTGATACCTGCATACTGTGGTTTCAGCTGCTTTAGGACTAGCCAAGTGACTAACCAGGCTCAGGGGCAAACAGTGAGTGAGTGCCTGCCTGGCTGGGGGATAAAGCCTCAGTGAGCTCTCAGCTGGAATCGCTGGACTTCTGCTGCTTCTAGGGACTTAGAGGCTCAAATGGAGGGAAACTGTCCACCCCTTGGTGTCTTGTGCTTTCCTCACCCAGGTGCCTCAAGCAAAATGCAGAACACATCCCAAACTCAAAAAGGAACAGTGAAAGGAGAGAGCAGCAGGATTTCAAATCCTGGCTGGAAAGGTCTAAGGTAAAAAATCACTGGTCTGCACCTTCCCTCACTTTACAGCATTCTCGTTGGGTGGGCCTCTCCCCTAGCTCAAAAAGAGGGATCCCTCTCCATCCCCAGCCCCAGCAACACTGGACAAACTCTTTGGGAAATCATTGCATGACTGCAGCTACTAGAACTAAGGTTCTTGTTAAGAGGGAATGAATCTTATCCCCTGCCTGCCAGGCTCACAGCAGTCCACATTCGTCTTTCTGAATTCCTCCCACTCTAGCACAGCTGATGATGAGGGGACAGAACCTGAAGAACATAACCTATGCACCTGCACTCTGGTGTGTTCTGAGCTCCCGGGGCCCTACCCCCACTCTGCTTAGGAGCAAGGGCAAGCCCTGTAAGTTAAATAGTTAGAAGCTGAAGCTGGTGAATTGATCACCCAGCCTACCTCCATTCTGCTTTCAAGACCTTCGATGCGGACTCCACAGGTGAATCACCAAGACTTACATTTTTTTAAGCTTCATTTTCTGTTTCTCTTTTTTCCCCCCTATCCTGGACAATTATAAAAAGCCTGCAAATCTCATGTAGACTTGATAGTCACAATGTCAGCTATCAGTAAGGAGGAAAGATGATGGGGAGGGAGTTGGGGTGGAATCAATTTGTAGTTTCATATATAAATATATATACACACACACACATATACATATATATGAAACAGGAAAAACAGTGCCCAAGAGAAGGATTCAAAATGAAGAAAAGGCCTAGGAAACCAGGAATGCTTCAGCAAAGTGCAAGGGTCCCTGAGAGCCGGGTGACCCTGAGAAGTGGCATCCACCATCCCATCGGGGACACTTCCAAATAGCTTTCACTTAAAGTGGATATGTACACACAACCTATATAAGGCATGTATCTGTATTTGCCTGGTATGTATTTCTGTCAACTCCCTAGTCTGGAAGGGATGGGGGGTAAATAACACTGAACGGTTGAAATTATGGAGAAGGGATAATAACTGATTACTAATTTGAAAGTAAATAAACAGGTGACTTTTTCAGATCAAATTCCTCCTTGGATCGTTACAATAAATATCTCTGAAGGAAGCTCTCTATTTATGTTGTCATTGATTAATTCTTCACTACCTCATTTGATTTCGATTTAGAACGATTTGATTCTAATTTAATTAGCATGTAATTTGGATGTACATAATTACTGTAATTATGACATTCAGGTAAGGCAGCTTTAGGCTGAAAGGCAATTTCAAATTTTCTAGCAACCTACTTTGTACTGGGAAATGGACAAGGACTTTGCGCCCTGGTACCCAAGTAGTAATTAGCACATCTTTGAAATAGGCAGTGCAGTGGGGTTTGTATTAAAACAGCAAATACAAATCCAGCCGAATTACCCACTGCAAAGGTGGCTAACGTTCCCCCGGAAACACGCTACATTTTACTCAGTGCGAGTTCGTGGGAGATTCGTTCCTTGGAACTGGCGCTCTGAGGCTGCAGTCCTGCTCGCCGCTGAGCTGCCAACAGCTCCGCGGCAGGAGCGCACTTGGGGTGGGCATGTAGGTTGCTGCTTTTAAAATAAAAATAAAATAAGGCGGGTGGGGGAGGGGGGTTGTCGGAGAAGGAAAGGGTACCGGAGGAGAGAACAATCCACACAGTGGAGAGAAAATTATCAAACCGCCCCCGACTGCTATCCGATTTTAGAATTTGATTTAAAAGGAAAAAGGTGGGGGCGAAAAGGGGTCTGTTTGCGCTGCAAGTGAGCTTTGATCCCCAGGGAGGATCTGTGGGCGATGGGCTTAGGAGCTTCTCACCTCCCCCTTCCTGTCCCTCTGTCCCTCCCCCCATTCCCTACACTGATACATACATAGACACCCCCAAAATTGCAGCCTCCAATCATTCCCAGTAGTCTGGATCTCCAGTCTCAAGTAGGGTCAGGGATCGTCGATGTGTAAACCGAAGGGCGAAAGTGTGCCCTGCAGGGGGTGGGGAGGCGGCTGATGTGAAACAGAGAACTAACCCCATCCCCTTCCCTGCCTCCTCTTTCCATCCCCATGCCTGCCTCCTCTCTCCCAACTCTTTCCTCCGAGGACCACTTAAATCTTCCAGTCTAGGGGGTTGGGGTTCGGGTTTTTCCTCTTGCTGGTTTGATCAACTTGGTTTGTCATGGAAAATTGTGGCCGGCCTAACCCCCACGGAGGACAGGTTTCCCAAACCACCCAGAGAGTCCTACCAGCCCAGAGGACCTTGGGGGAAGAAGGAACGCTGACTTTGGTCGCCCTTGTGGGTGGTCAGAATGCTGGAGTTCACGCAGTCTGCCAATCCGGGCCCAGCGTTCTAGAACCAAGAGTACTGGTACACCGAAGTTAGATTTTTAAAAGGACGTTAAATGGTAGCAATTCCAAGTCTGGGATCAAGCTCGCGTTAATTTTTCGTTTTACTTTGATTTTGAGTTATCAAGTTTCAGGAACGATCCCGTTTTCCCGACCTAGAGCTGTAATAGCAGTAACACAGTGCGTTCAAAGTAACTCCTCTTTATCACCCCTCATCTCTTCTTTTCCTCTGGAACATCAAATCTCGGTTTTTCTCTGCCGGCCTCCCCAGATCTCCAATGCTTGGGTGCTAAATAAAGCCCATTCCCTTTCCTGCCTTGTTTCGCCGGGACAAGGGGGAAGGACTGCCTTTCCTAGCCTAGAACTCTAGATGGCGCCAGAGAGCCACAATTACAAGCATCCTCTCAAAGGAATCAAGAGCGACTGTCAAACATAAAAGCAAATCAGAGTTTTCAGTTTTTTTAATGTGTTAAGAATGTTATTCCTTAAGAAAATTTGTAGCTAAATTATTCTCACTTAAAATAAACACTTAGTATACCAATTACACAAATGGGCGGGATTTATGTAAGATTTACTTCATCTGCATTTTTGTAGTGGAAGAGAGCCTTGGTGAATACAGATAATAGATGCAAATAAGATTAGAGTTAAAATAAATAAAGTTTTCATCTGAATAGAAGAAAATCATTTTTACATGACTTTTAACGATTTAACGAAAAGTCCACACATGCATTCAGGTGCACGAATCTAATCTCAAAATAATAATTTTTTAAAGGAAATTCTCAATTTAATTCTCAATCCTTTTACCACCCCCACCCGCACCCCCCACTAATCAGGTAGGAAGCTACCGAGGGAAAAAAGAACAATGACAACAGCAGAAAATAGAACTCCTAGTGGAACAGAAACTTAGACAACGAGATCTGGTGGGGCAGAAGTCAACTCCGGAGCTGGGCCCTCGACCCCTGAAGCCTTGCTCCAAACCTGTTTGGATTGGGGCTGGGTGGTGGCAGGGATGGGCGAAAACTTAGCCGAGCTCCTGGTATTGAAGGTGAAACTCGCAAAACAGAGAGCATCTGAAATGACACCGAATAAAGCGAAATTAAATTTCCAAAACGTGGGGCCAATAGCGTCTTCTAAACCAGCTTCGCTGGACTAAAACTCCCCGAACCATTGTCCTAGGCTCCCTCTCACCCTAGGGGACGCCGAGGCCCATCCTCCAAAGCCGAACCAGAGGAAGATCCCCGGATTCCGGCAGGTTCTCCACTTAGCGGTCTCCCAAGGAAATGCTGTTCAATAATATAGTTTCGAGAGGAACATTAAGGAGTCTTTATGTTGTCGGGTTTTTCTTTCCCCACACATTGCCAGACCTTCCAAAACTTGTTCTCGTTCACACAACCATTTGCCACACACTTGGGTAAAAAAATTTCCGAACCCAAACCCACTCATCCTTAGGGGTTTAGCTAGATGGCCATCACGTTTTGGGGGTTAGTGGTTTGGGTTTTATTGGAAGAGGTGCCTTTTTCTTTGTTTTTTGTTTTTTAACGGAGGAGGGGGATATGTTTTCCCCCCTTCTCTCTTTTCTTTTCAGGTTACACGCTCTCTATTTTCCTGGCTGAAGGAACCGACTCTGCGGCCCCTCAGCCGTTTCCCCATCTCGGTTTCTGGGGAGTCTGCAGATGATGGACGTTTTTTGACCTGCAGGGGCAAAAGCAACGCAGAAAGGTCCTTGATCACTGAGCTGAGAAGTGTAGCCCTAGCCGGAGAGAAACTGGACCTGGATGGTCAGGTCCTTTGATCTGTTTTTATTATACATGGGAAACAAAGCTGACTTCTGCCCAACACCCAGGGAGCATCGCATTCCTCTGAAAACCCAACAACATTAACAACCAGCTAGGAGGGGAGATCCCAGCCCAGCAGCTCCGGCGACCTCACTTGTTTATTTTACCCTGGCGCGACAGTGTCATCCTCGCCAAACTCTACTCCTTTACCATCCTCCCCCCAATTCCCACACCTACCCCCCAAATATCATGCATCTTCCGCCAGCTTTTCCAAGTACCCCCCCGGCTACTCTAGGTGGGAAGACGGAGAGAAAACACCCAAGTGAAACTCTGCTAACAACAGCTCGAGGTGGCAGAGAAAATAGCAAAGAAGGAAAAATCCGGCGAAAGTAGTACGGGTGTAGGAAAACTGTGGGAAAGGCAAGCAGGGGAAGGCGAGGGGGGGGGGGCGGGGCGGGGGCACAATGGTATCACGTTGCTAAATGACACCAAAGCTGCGCTGAATGCCCTTGTAAAAATGCTGCTTGCAGGATGGATCCCTTTCTGTCCCGCGTGCCTGGTGACCTGCACTAGTACTTATCATCCTTATGAGTCTGATACTCGGCTGTCCTTTCCAGAGCAGTATTTCGAGGGGGGATGTTTTGTTAAAAAATGAACAGCGGGTTGTGAAAGACTTTTTTTTTTAAAGATTCAAAATCCTCATTCGAGTTTATATGACCGGCAGTAATAAAACAGAATTTCCGTGGGGGCCGGCTTAGCTTGCGTTTGCTATTGTGTAGGGGGCGCTTAGAAATATTTTTATTCTTTGAATACGGACTTTATTTTCTAAATTAACATTTTTTTGAATTGCGAAATTATCTCATTTAACCATTTTCTTTTGCCTCTCTCCCTTCTCTCTTTTAAACTGGCTGTTAAGTTGGTGGTCAGAAGACAAAGGGAGTGAAAATAATTTTCATTTCAATAATTGCCTTCTGGTCAATTTAACTGTGCCTTATTTTGAAAGAGACTGTCTAAATGAGATTCCTGTCCCAAACGTGTTCCCAGGCCTTATCCCAGCCTTTAATTATTCCTGAGTTTTTTTCTTCAGAATAAGACGCTGCGCTGAGTAATCACAAAGAAGTCAGAGAGCATCCTTGAACCCTTTCAATAGCAGAGCCACTGATATTCAAATAACCTGCGAGGGCCATTTGACTGCATGGGGACATAAGCATTTCCAATTCACTATTTGCATAGATCAACTGTCTTTGAAAAGGAAAGGAGCAGTTGTCTTCCATAACATTAAAAAGCCTAGTTATCAAATCAAGTGCTTAGTTTGGGGGCTTTTAAAACGTTTACACTTTATCTCAGGTTGCCCTTTACCGTTTGACATGCAAATTTGGTGCAGTTAATTTAGACAATTAAAAAGATCTTCAAGGGAGCTTTGTCACGGAGAATATTCCGAGTTTTCCCCGTGGACCAGCTGAGATAAAGTTGGCCAGAACAAATGATGTCTAGGAGATTAATTAGATATTTGATAAGACATGAATCCCTAATAAGGGAATACAAGGCACAGGGGGCTGCTGTGTGCTCTAAGTCAAAATTAATAACATTTAACAAGATTTTCATTTAGGCATGAAATGTCTTTTCCGGAGTATGACTAGCGATTTATCCCCCTGAGATCAACTCGCAACCTACTCAGCCTTGGGAGGCTGCTGACATTTTTTAAATGTTTTATTATTTTAAACTCGCTTAAAAAACAAACAAACAAAACAGTTTTACTATGATCTAGGATTGTTCCCTCCAACTGGATGAGTTTTCATGTTTTAAAAATGCCAACTGCCCTCTCTTTTATCAAGCCTCCAGGAATTTAAAAACATCACCTTTTGAAAGAGCTCACATGAAGAAGCGCAGCTAACATCTTTCAGAAACAAATTTAATTTAGCGGTTGAAATATAGACTATTTTGCCTTTTCAGACATTTCTAAGTATTATGTTTTTTTAATGAATCAGATATGCCCTATATCGACTACAACTATCATTGAAGGGATTTTCTCCCCCACCGGGGAAAAAAAAAGTCTACCCGTGGAAGGGTTGTTTGGGGGAGGGAGGGAGGAGAAACCGGGAAAAGGAAGTGTATTGTTCAGAGTCCTTTAATAATAGCAAAAGGAAAATATTATGATGCCAAGATTTTCTTCATACAGATAAACGCATTTAATTTCTTTAGATGACCTTAACTTACGTGTTTGTGAGTGAAATGATAACTCAACATTTTAAATATCTTTACATATATACTGACTTCCACAAAGTGCATCAGAAAATTAAAAAAAAAACCTCCCTGAATTTCAGGAATTCACAAAAAAACCTATTCGAATAAACATTTACAAGAAAATAAAAGAGAACACAATTTTTTAAACCCTATTTATACAGATGTTATGAAGTACAGAGAAATTGTCTTTAGACTTCCAGTTTAATTTCTCACCTTAAGCCTCTTTTTTGATGCTTCCTTTTTAAAAAGTCTCATTGTAAATAGATATCATCAAGCAGGACTTGGAGTATTTTATATATAATATAATCCACACAAAGGGTCTGTTTTTATAGGTCTCATTTGTTTTCAAATGTTCTGACAGTCTCTGCTGAGTGGTGGTGGGGTTTTTTTGAGACGGGGAAGGGGTGCGTAGTGGGGGGGAGGTTGGGCTGAGATAGAGGAGGGAGAGTTTGTGTATTGCTCTTCACTCAAGAAGTTTGTATAGCGATGTGTGTGCGTGCGTGTGCGTGTGTGCATGTGTTTTCCTGTGTCTCTGTGGGTTAAAAAAAAACAAAACTGTTCTGAATTTGTCGGGGATTGTTGTTGGTTGTTGTCCCAGGACCAAGCGTGGTATTCAAGTCTCCGCTGCAGTCTGGAAGGGAGAGATTCGCCTGGAGCGGGGCGGTCACACCTCCCGCTCCAAATTCGCGCTGGAGCTCACCAGCGGCTCCTCTTTCCCCAAACGCGGGGAGCAGAGGAGGCCTAGGGGGAGACGGGAGTGAGCCTCTCTCGCGCTCGCTCGTGCTCTCCGCATCTCTCGCTCCCGTTCGCTCTCGCTCGTTCTGCGTGTCTCTGTCTCTCTTGCTCGCTCGCTCGCTCTCCTCACTCTCACCACCTCTAAGAGTCGTTTGGCCCTGAAGTGGATTCCTTGCCTCCCGCCGAAGCGGCTGCCGCAGCAGCAGCCGCCGCCGCCGCCGCAGCTGCCGCCGCCGCCGCCCGGGCCGCGCTCACCCCGGAGTCGTGAAGGATGAGGTCCGGGGACTCGGAGCGGGGCGTCTCCAGGTTGCTTGCGTCCGTGTCACTGTCGCTGCCCTTTTTGCCCCCGCCGCCCCCGTTGTGTGTTTTAATGTGTTTGCTCAGGTGGTCGCTGCGCATGAACCGCTTGTTGCACACCGGGCAGGCGAAGCGCTTCTCGCCCGTGTGAGTCCGCAGGTGCCGCTGCAGCTCGTCCGAGCGCGTGAACCTCTTGCCGCAGAAGAGCCAGTTGCAGACGAAGGGCCGCTCGCCCGTGTGCCAGCGCAGGTGCGCCTTCAGGTGCGATGTCTTGCCGTACACCTTGCCGCAGCCGGGGATGTGGCAGCTGTGCAAGCCCTTCCGCCGTAGGCTCGCTCCGGCGGGCCCCAGCCGCTCCGCCTCCTGGCAGTTGGGGCAATCGCAGGTGGCCCGGCCCGAGTAGCGGCGGGCAGAGCGCGCCGAGCTCCCCCCGGCGGCCGCGGCCGCGGCGCCTGTGATCATGGCGCTGGCTGCGGCCGCCACGGCGGCGCTGGAGTCCGTGTAGGAAGGCAGCACCGGCTTGAAGCCCTCCTGGGTCAGCAGGTGCTGGCTGGTGGAGAGCAGGTGCGAAGCGGCAGCAGCCGAGGAGCCGAGGCCGGTGGAGCTGAAGGCCGAGTGCGTGAGCGAACTGAAGTCGGGGTTGTAAGTGCCCAACTGCGAGTGCAGCGAGGCCTGGGGGGCGCCCGAGTGCAGCGAGCTCTGGAGCCCCCCCGCCGGGTTCTGCACCTCCAGCCAGGAGCCCGGGTTGGTGTGCACGTCCCACCACGAGGAGGCCGCCCCGTTGGTCACCTCGCCGGCCGCCAGGGTGGAGTGGAAGCCGGATTTATACCAGGACTCGTAGGGGTGCGCCATGCCGACGCGTGGGTACAAGCTATCGGCCGCCGACGTGTGCACCTTGGAGATGAAGGCCGACTGGCCGCCGGCTTCCTGGGGGGACACTCCGGCCGCCGCCGCCGCCGCCGCCGCCGAGTTGGAGAAGAGGCCTCCGTAGTCGCTGCTGAAGGCGGACGACGTGGGCGAGGTGGAAGCCAAGCAGAACGCGCTGTTGGCGGCGCCCGAGCCGCCAGCCAGTCCGCTGGAGCCTCGGCTGCTGGTGGCCACAGCGAAGCCCGAGAGACTGGAGCCTAGGTTACAGCTGGAGGTGGAGCGCTTCCAGGGGTGGAAGCCCCCCTTGGCGAAGGCGCTGGACTCCGGCAGCGTCGTCAGGGGGCTGGTATTGCCGATCTTGTTGCAGGTCGCGGCCAGCATGGCCAAGGGGGTCGTTCCAAATCTTGGCTCTTCCTAGATGGGGTGGGGTAGGGGGAGTATGGAGCGGGATTGAGGGAGGAGAAGGGGAGGAGGAGAGGGTGGGGGAGGGAGAAGGCGGGAGGAGGTGGGGGGAAAGACACAAAAGTGCACCCGTGAGCAGCCTCATCACCCCCGTAACTAGACAGTCAAGGAGGGGGGCTGCCCCCCCCATTTCACACCTCCTCCCGACCCCCTCCTATAACACTCCACTTGGCTTCCGCACACCCCCTTTGCACACACAGAGGGCAGCCAGCGCACCACGCTAGGGCAGAGGGAATCAAAAGGAATGCTCTCTGGGATCCAAAAAGTTGCTCTTCTTTGGGGAGGTTAACAAATAAAAGATGCATCCATTTATCCAGCGACACTCGCAGCAGCAACTCCTACCCAGAAACGGGGCGCGGGTTTGCTTCACTTTTTAGCCTGTCGTGTACAGAACCAACCCCCTTTTTATAGAATCGACCCAAATTGCCTTTAGGAATAGAGGGAGAAAGTAAATGTAACAATAATAAATAGGAGTGGGGAGGATAGGGGTAGGATAAACAGCGGCACAAAGACCAAATCGAATGCTTATCACTGAATTAGCCATTTCCTCCCAAATCATCCTATGATTTTGATCGTCTCTATTTCCATTTTAAATGTTTATTTTTTCCCCGTTTACAAAAAAACAAAAACAAAAGCAAAAAAAAAACACCACCCGATTCGGAATGCAACAATGATCCGAGGTGAAACGACATACGGCGACGGATTCCAAAGTCACAGAGAGGTTGGGCAAACCGGGATAAAAGCACAAACGTAAACGTTTGTTTACGCGACTAAACAGACTTCAATACAAATAAAGCTGCTTTCTGGAAACCCCACGGTAGCGTAATTGCAACATTTCCCTAAGTGGGGGGAGGGGAACGAGGGGGAGGGGAGAATAAGCCACGAGAAAGAACGAAACCTACCCCCTCCCCGTTTCCTTTAAAACCAAATCAAAGGGAGCTTGCATACAAATTGTTTTATTGCAAAGGCGTTTCCAGAGCTCCCCAAACTTGAACGGAATCTACCCTGAAAATGCAGCAAGAGTCTTTAAAGAACCAGAAACTGCATTACAGCAGCAACAGTTTCTCAAGCGAAAACCATCCCCGAGAAGCCATAACAAAAAATAAATAAATAAAGCCACTTAAAATATGCAAATACATATCTGCGCCTCGGACTTACCCCAAGTATAGACGTAGCCATAGCACGTCCCTTGGCTGAGTGCTGGGGCCGAATGGGGGGCTCTGCCAGTCGCGGCGGAGAGGAGGAGAGTTTCCTCAGTTCCCTCCTTCTCTCCCCGCTTTACACCGCTTGCACTAAGTATACTCCTGGCTCCTGTGGGCAAAACTCAGCCTAAGTGTGGGGAGCGCCTGCTTTGAAGTACCGCTGGCTAGGACTCTCACCCAATGAGGGCGCAGAGAGAGCAGACAGGAGCTGCCCCGTAGCCAATCAGACACTCCGAGGTGCCAGAACCAGGGCTCCGGGCGCGTGCCAGTCAAAGGCAGAAGGGGGGGGGGGGGCGCAATGCTTTGGACTCAAGAAATTATACTGCAATTAAAATTTTAAAAACACACACAACAACAACCTAGGTTTAAATAACGCTAAGATTGTGACATAAAACAAAACCCAAGAAATGCAAAGTTAGATGTGACTTCACTCACCACTTGTGGGAAAATGGCGTGGGGTGAGGGAGGGGGGAGAGGAGGCACCAACGGGGGCAGAAAGAGGACTAGGAAAATGTGAAAATGTCAGTTCAATTTGCATTTCTTGACTTTTGCCAGTCTATATGATAATTTTATCATTTTACAACTCTCTCTCTCTCTCTCTCTCTCTCTCTCTCTCTCTCTCTCTCTCTCTCTCTCTCTCTCTCTCTCCCTCCCCTTTATATTGCAGTCTATATTGCTATCTGTGCATCCATTTACCAAGTAACTTATTACACCTATATCTAATTCTATACACTCTGTTATCCTGGAAAGAGGTAGACTAGATAGAGAGGCACAACAGAAAAGACAGAATCTTATAATAAGAGTCCTCAGTCCTTTCCACAGCCGTCCAATAAAAATATCCTAGATATTAACCCAAGGGGGACCCATAACATTATTTACCCAACAGCTTAAAATGTCTCCCTAAATGACCCTTTAGTCTATCAGACCTTTATCTTAGTTTCCAAGACCCACTTCGCCCTAAAAACACCACCCTTAGAAAAAAGCTGCAATGAGTCTTTTGAAAAGTTTCAGCTCTTTATATACCAGACAGTTATCAAATTTGATCAAACAGTGGAAGATACTGATTATTTTCCAGGTTTCATTTTAGAAAGATGGGAGAGAAGGAGATAAGAAAAAGTGTCTCTAAACATACTTTATCTTAATTTATTTTTATTTGTTGTAACGACTTCCAAAATCTGCGCGAGAATCGTTTGCTTCTTCCCCTCCCCTCTCCTATTCTTCCTTATTTTGTCTGGAGGGAAGTTTTTGTTGTTTATTTGCTTGTTGCGGCGGGTTAGGATTTAAGTGTTTGAGTGCAGTCTGGCGTCTGGTTTTCCTGCTACAACTCTCCATCCCACAATTTGAAACCTACTAAGTGATGGCGGAGAGGCTGCTTTCTCCTGTCTCACACCACAGCAGCGCGAGGGCGCCGTTGTTAGCCTCTTCTTCCCCCACCCTCGGCTGCGGCCTGTCTGTACTGTGTATCCTCTGCACTCCCCAGCGAACCACAGACACTTTACCTGCTCTGTGCGTTGGCTGAAATAGATATAAGTCCAAGTCGTGGGTCTTGGGTGCATTGCAAACTAGTTTCTGTTATTTGTAATTTTCAGAAGCTTCTCATATCCCCGCATTATTGTCACCCCCAATAGTGGTTGTGTGTGTATGTATATGTGTGTGTGTATATATACATATATGTATACATACATATACACACATACATACATATATGTGTTGTGTTTTACACACACACAAGTTTAGATATTGGGGTTGGACGTAGTTGTTTCTTTAGGGACATTTACAAATGCTGATATCACTATGTTTCTTCCTTTTGGTGTCGCTCCCTTCTTTCTGTTCTCCAGGGCAGCAGCTGCCCACGATTTTTGAACCAGATATATGAATACATGCATACATTCAGTCAGGGTGCTGGTTTAAAATTCATTTTTTTCTCCCTCAGCTCTCCAGTCTAAGTCATCTTCAAGTATCCAACCAATAAACCCCAAACCTGAGATACAAAAATGTATGGAGGCGGGGAGAGTGACAGAGAGGGAGAGAGAGGGAGAGAGGAGAGAGAGGGGGAGAGAGGGGGGGAAGGGAGAGGGAGAGAGAGAGAGAGAGAGAGAGAGAGAGAGAGAGAGAGAGAGAGAGAGAGAGAGAGAGAGAGATTCGTGCCCCCAGTGTTTTTTTTTTTGCCGTTGTTGAATCCCTTTAGTTAAAAGTGCGACCATCATAATATTATGCTTTGCCTTGAGACTGATCCAATCTGTAGTCAGTGTAGCCCAGTGGGCAAGACTATCCCTGTAGGTCTCTTAATCTTCAGTAAGCTACTTTTCAAGGAGTGTTTTAAGGGTGAGGAAGGATAAAAGAAAATTATATTTTGTTTCAAAACGCCCTCCCAAATTGGGGGGAGGGGGAGGGGAGAGAGAGAGAGAGAGAGAGAGAGAGAGAGAGAGAGAGAGAGAGAGAGAGAGAGAGAGAGAGAGAGAGAGAGAGAGAGAGAGAGAAGGGGGAGGAGGAGAATAAGAAGAAGAGAGTGAGCCCTGAGCCCAGCTTTAACAGTAGCCTGCTTACCCAGGGGAGCTGTAGTGATAATCGGGTAGAGACGTTTGAAGAGCTCCCCCGGGGGTGGGGGTGGAGGGAACTAAGCAGCCCGGACAAGCCAGAGATCCCGGCAGGGGCACCGGGGAGTCATTCCCCAACAGGTGACTCTTTCCCATAGGGGGAGGACTGGCACTCCTGTTTATTTAGAGACTCGGCGTTGATTTACTAATAGAGGTGATTGTTAAGTGGCAGCGAGGCGTTTCAGACCCACCCCGGAGCAGCCCAGGGAGGAGAGAAGGCGAAGGTTCCCCCCCCCCACACCCCACCATCCACCCACTCCCCCCTCCTCTCTCCTTAAGGAAACCTGACAAAGTAATAAATATGACGATCCGAAAAGCCACTTAGCGCCGGTGACATTTTAAAGTCAACCATTTAAAACAGTTCACGCTAGCACCTCATACTCTTGGCTCCCTCGTTCCTTTCCTTCCCTTCCCTCTTCTCCTCCCCCTCCCCCCCTTTCCCGTTTCATGTTTTCAAACGTATTTCCAGCTGTCAGCATCTATCTATACGGGCACATAGTTATTTCTAGAGATACCCACGTCCTGATCACAATAAAAGTTAGTGAAATCTCCTAACCGAAAGAAGACAGCTCTCCATGTTCCATATACCGGTGCCACTTAAGCAGGGTGGGGGTGGGGGGGGCTTACTAGGAAATCTTTAGGGGGAGGTCCAGCTTTTTTTTCCCCTTTCCTCTGACAGATTTTTTCATACTCTAAAAATCTAGTTTTTAAACAAAGATCAATGTGTTATGCTAAAGTGTTGAGCTGACTGTTAAAACATTTGGGGAAATAATGACAATGTAACAAAGGCCTGGTTTGGAGTGAATCATCACCCTTTTAAAAGTTAAAGCAATTTTCAGGAGAATAGCTTTCAGCAAACGCTTTACATTATTCAAAACGGCCAAATAATGCTCTATTATAGCGCCTGAATGCTGCCAGTCAGCCCATAAGTGCAATTTGTGCAAAGGCTCGGTGCCTTATCCCCACTTCTTTATAAAGAGGTGAATATAAAACAATTTCTTCCAAACCCAGACAGAGAGCACGAAAATTGCTTCCCTTTCTGCAATCAGGGCAATTTAACTGGAGTGCAATTAGCACTATTAAATGTCGATTCTGCATAAACAAATCTGACTAAGAAGCGAAAGTGGGGTGAGAACCTCATATACACTGAAACTGATTTTTTAAAATTATGTATCCGGGTCCTTTACAATTGATCCGTGACGTTTTCTCTTTGGAATATATTTACATTGTAAATACACTATCGTGAAATAACACTTTTTTAAAAATTTGTTTAAAAGAAACACCCAACAACTCAATAAGAATCCTAATAAAGAAGAATGGGGTAATTAAAGGGAGCAGTTCACTTCCTTTGAACAAATATTGTTTCCCCCATCTTGCCTCTCCATTGAGCTTTGATCTGAGTCAGTGCTAAAGTTGGTGTGTTTAGAAGGCAAGGCTGAGGAACAATTCCTTCATTAGAGCTGATTGGAAGGATCCGGGGTTCGTGCGCCACGGTTGAAAAGATTCTCCCTCGCGTTCAAGGAATCAGGGTTCTGGGAGAGAAGCGCCAAATAGGTTCTGAATAAATCGATATAATAGCTGGTTAAATGTAAGGTGGCAGCACAATTTCCTAGAAACCTCAGAAAGGCGCAGACTTTACCCACGGATGTTACAGGGATGCGATGGGATGAGATGGAATGGGGCAGAATTGGGTGGGGATTGGGGGTTGGTGGTGGTGGTAAGAGGATCAAGGAAGGGAGGAGGGAAGAGATAGGTACAGACCTTTTCCAGTTCAGCTGCAGTCAGATCTTCTGCCACACGGAATGAGTGTGCGGGGGAGACCTGCAAAAAGCACCTTTCTGACAATTCATCGCACCCTGCCATATTTTTTAAAGCACTGTGGCTCCCTTTCTGAGTCCTTCTCCCAGTTTTGCTTTTCATTTACATTTCCTATGTTCCAGCAATGATTTTCGGGTCAAGAGGATGTGGGAGTTGGGGAGATAAATGAAATAACTTTCGTTAAGAAAGGACTTTCCTTCTATACTTATCAAAGACTGGTTATGAAAAGGGGAGCAAGGAAACGATGTTAAAATACAGACCTTGGTGCCTGTTGAGTCCAGAGAATTCTCCTCTTCTCCCAACTCCTCCCCCCCGCCCCCCCCCAGTATAGTTTTTCATTTGCGGGCAAAGATGTAGTCACGCTTTTGATTAGAAGAGGCTCTTTTATAGTTAATAATAATACCAGTACTAATAAAAGAGAGGGGGGGAGTTAGCACTGTGATCAAATGGATCAAGGAAATTAATTGAAAAAATTATGGAACTCTCCTACAATTTCCAAGAGGCTTTCATTTCATATTTGTTACATAACGCCCTCTTGCTGCCCCCACCTCTGCCAATGAAAGGAACAGGAAGGATCAATTGACGAATGGATTTTAATCTTTCCTCGGTCTTGAAGGTGCCACTGCTATTTAGAGGTAACAGGGAGATGCAGATTTCTTTACATCTGTGAGGAGGAGGAGGCTGCTGGCGGAATTGAAAAGCCCTCATCTATTAAGTGCTTTGCCTACCTAATTTTCCACCTCGAAATGTATTTGGACCATCCATAGATTTTAAACCTTCCTTGTTCTGTTGATCTGAGCCAAAAACACACGAACAATTAAAGGAAAGACTCTGGTGTGTCAAAGGAAGGAAGGTGACTGTAGACTGTATGATGATTGTAATTACTGCAATTATTGGAAGATTATTCAACAAGCATCATAGATTTGTTTACTGCATTAGGAGGAAACTATGGGGAGCGTTTTGCTGAGAATGTTACCCTCTCACATCACATTCCCCACCAACACGTTCAGGTAGGTATAAAGGAGTCATGACAGGTTTAGGACCGAAGCAGTTTTAAAACTCAAATCAATGGGAAAATTCATCTGCAGGCCCCCTCTGCTAAAATGGATACATTTTCAAGTAGGGAGGTGCATAATTAAACTCCACTGGAACTATCTTTAGAGAGACTGAAGCTTCCTTTTCATAGAAATCGTGCGAGATTGTGAAAGAAAGCTCTGATGACTTTAGCAATTAGCGAGCATTTCCAAGCGAGAGCCCCTGCTTGTTAGTTTTCCGCTTTCTTCACGTGTAAGCTAACATCCTGAAGGCATCAGACACGGAGGCTTTCGTAACTTCTCTCCTTCCCCCTCCCCCTTCCTTTGGGTCCTTGGAAGAGCCATTGAAGTTAATCGTAAGAGGAAGTATGTTGGCACCCACTCCATACCTGAGAAAAAAGACAGGCTTTTTTTTTTTTCTTTCTCTTAACCCTTGATTTTTCCCCCCTGCGCACTGCTCCCGAGACTACTCTGCCCTTTTTTTTTTTTAATAAACAAGACACTTAGCAAGATCCGATCTTAAGTGTGTGGGTTTGTGACTAAGGAAATTCGAACTTGGTGCAGATATAGACATGAGTGGATGTTAACAGGCTAGGTGATTGACATGGCCAAGTGCTTTTCGGTCCACAATGACCAATAAATCCTAGCACAGGTTTTGCTCATTAATGAATTGCTGATTTGGAAGAGAGAGGAAAAAAATACCGTGAATCTCCCCAGTGCAAGCTACCCCACTAGTCACCTCCCTCCTGTCTCCTCCCCCTCCCCCTTCCCGAACCGGTGCGAGGCAAGGAGAAGGGGTGCCTCTCATTGTGCTCCTTATAATTATTGGATCTCGAGCTTAAGGTGAATTTCTGCTCAGATCATGAACCATTTCACGTTCAAATGCAAGCTTGCAGTACTTTGCTAGTGGCAATTAGGAGCCTATTACAAGCCATTAGATTGATCAATGTACCTTAAACAATGTGAATGATTTATACGGCCAAGAAGAAGAAGAAGGAAGGGGGAGTAAGGCGGGGGTATGTGTGTGTGTGTTGGGGGGGGGGGTGTAAGAGACCTCCAAACCCTTTACATCCACCGAGCTACTCCGGAGCTCAACCTGGCCTGGCTTTGAACAACAAAAGCGATTTATTTAAAAACTTAACACGCCAAGACAGGCCGGGCTTCGGTTGTATGGTAGGTGTAAGAGATTCCAAGCCTCTTTGCCTTCTTCCCTCTCCCTATCCTTTCGAATAGTCCCCTTCTCCCCAAGAGTAGTATTTTAAAAGACCAAGGGGAGAAACTGAGGAGCAAGGAAGGCCAAACCATTTAAACACCCCTTATACCTAAAGAGAGGAAACAAAGACTTCAGCGGACTTTGGAATCCTAAAAGGGGTCCCACACCGCAGTACTCTATACACACACACACACACACACACACACACACACATCTGTACTGCATCTGAAAAAGAAGACGGGGTGGGGGGTGAGTGTGGGGAGCCGGTGCTGGGACTTACATATTTGTTTAACGAAGTGCTAGGGAAGCTTTGCTGCCTTTTAATTACCACAGGAATACAAAAACCATTAGTCCTTGAAGTTTCAGACTGGGCTAGAGGAGCTGCGACCCAGCTCCTGACGTGCCAGATGATTTGGGGGATGGGAAGGGAGGGGAATCCGACCCACATAACTTCTCGCCATGGCTAAATATTTCAGCTAATCTATATAGCGAAGGAGAAATTACAACAGAACTGAAGCGATCAAAGGAAGCCAAATCCATCCCCCCCCACCCCCCACCCCCACTCCACCCCCATCGCCTCCTTCCACCCTGGGGCCGTGAATCTGTTTGCAGTTGTCTCCTCTTCAATAGACACACATTGATCTTCTCACGACAAGGAAATTCCTTCCAGTTTTTCGAGAGCCTGCAAGGAGAGGACAGACACACTTCACACTTGCCAGAGAAATAGAGAGTTCCCATTGGTTCTTCCTATTCCTTCTGCCCCCCCACACACACACACCTCCGCCTTCTGAAAGGAAAAGGGGTGGAGGGACTCTCGGGGGTGGGGATGGGGGGAAGGGATTGAGGAATACTCCCAACTCAACCCCAGCCATAGTCTTCCCTTTTATTCTTCTTTACACATTCCACCCTCTAATTCCTCTTCCTTCTCTCTTTTTCCTTTTCCTTCTCTCTTAGTCTCCTTTTCATCTGCTTCACTCTTTCTCCCACTTCTTCCATCATCTTTCTCTTCCTCCCTCCTCTTCCTTCCACCTTCCTTTGGTTTCCTTCTTTCTCCCTCTCCTTTCTCCTCTTCTTTCACTAGGACTTGGAACTGCCTAACCTCGTCTTCTGCAACCCCTCCTTCTTTCCTTTTCCCTCGTTCATTTAAGTGCCTGGGCATGCGCTCTGTGTTTCCCACTGGCCCTACAGGCGGGAAAGGGCTTCGTCCTGGCTTGTTCATAGACTTACAAGACTGATCCTTTTGTTTGTGTCCAAATTTAGAGTAGGAAGCATTCTGGACTGAAAATCACGCGAAGGGCAAAGTGGAAGAAGAGAAAGAATTTACAAGGCTGGAAAGGTGAGTATTTTAAGTATTGAAATTCTTCCCATCCATCAAAGATGAACTTAGATGTAACCTCCTCCAAAATGCCTCCTCTTATCCTCCCATATAAGAATTATTTCTCCTTCCTTAAATTTCTCACATAATACCTTGTGTACACACCTTATTACATTCTAATTCGCATTGTCTACAGGTTACCTTCAACCCCAATTATATTTTAAAGGTCCTCACGATGCCTTACACATAGTATGTGTCAGCCCAATCAGAACCCACTAACAAGGCTTTGCCAAGGGTACCAACATAAAAGAAATCCTTCCTGGGAGAAGCCTGCCAAGTGATGGCACAACCACTTCCTTGGGGGCCACTCACCCTTCCAGTTACTGTGGTTCTCTTCCCCCTCCCCCAATAAGAGTGAGGCCCTCTTCCTAAGGTTTATAGCACATGGTGTTCAGTGATCCTAGAACTTATCCACCTTGACCCCAGTCTGGCTTTCTTGCTGCCAAGTACATTTTCTACATTATCCTTTAAGTCTCATTTATTTATTCATGTTTTCTCCTAATACCTCATCTCAGAGAGTAGGTTACCACAGAATCTCTGATTTGGGGGGGAACTCAGAGGCCATGTAATATACCCCACATCTGAATAAAAACAACAACAAAAAATCACTCTATAATATAACCTACAACTGTTACCCAGACTTTACTTGAAGCAGAGCTGTAACAAACTATTTTTGCATCTGTGTTCAGGACAAAAAACCAAGACCATAAAGCCATTACTACTGGGGAGGATTTGTTGGGGTGGAGGTGGTAGGAGCAAGGATAAAGAAGAGAGAGTTAACCTGGGCTGCCCCAGAAAGGTAGAAGATTGAGGACATCTGGTAGGTTCCTAATTTAATTAATTATTCTTAATGATTTTTCTTAATCATTTAATTAATTATCCTTTAATTAATTATTCAACTAATTATTACTAAATAAGCACTAAGCTCTGTTACTGAAAGCTTGCTTTTGGCACTATACAAATTTAGTGCCTTAGAGCAAAGATTCAGTTGACCTGTGCTAGTTATAGCTTTGGCCTGAAGACCTTCAGTGAGGAGGAATCCACAATTTCCAGACAGTCACTTTTTAACATCTCTAATTATTAGGATAGTTTTCCTTCTCTCAAGCCTAACTTCCACCCAACTGTTCCTAGTTTGGCCTCCTGAGACAAAGCAAAACAAGTCTAAACAAATGGACCTAAGCATAGTATTTCAAATACTTGAAGATAGCGGTCAACCTGGTTCTACCCCTTACTAGCTGTGTAACTACTACAATACTTTAACTACTAGTTAACTACTGTGTGACTCTACAAGTCACTTTAACTTTGCTTCTGTAAAATTAGTCAATGTGGGGGCAGCTAGGTGGCGCAGTGGATAAAGCACCGGCCCTGGATTCAGGAGTACCTGAGTTCAAATCCGGCCTCAGACACTTACTAGCTGTGTGACCCTGGGCAAGTCACTTAACCCTCATTGCCCTACTAAAATTAAAAAAAAAAAAAATTAGTCAATGTGCCACAGTAGAAAGACACTGTACTTTGGGTTTTTTTGTTTTGTTTTGTTTTTTCAGTGAGGCAATTGGGGTTAAGTGACTCGCCCAGAGTCACACAGCTAGTAAGTGTTAAGTGTCTGAGGCCGGATTTGAACTCAGGTACTCCTGACTCCAGGGCCGGTGCTCTATCCACTGCACCACCTAGCTGCCCCAAGACACTGTATTTTGGAGTCACGGTAAAAATACCAGCTTTCCAATTTAGGCAACTGGCCCCTTCCCGATTGTTTTTGCTGGTAGCTATCTTACTCTACACCCACTGGTTGTATCATTCTCTTCAGTGGAAGAGTCCTGAATTTGGAGTAAAAAACCACAAGTTTACAGTTTGATTCTACCACTTATCATTTGTATGACCTTTTGTAAGCCATTTAATCTCACTGGAACTCAGTTATCTCATCTATAAAATGAAAAGATTGGACTACATGATCGCCTTATATCCCTACTAAGAGAAGACCTTAATCTACCTTCTTTACCCCCTCTAAACTCTTGTATTTCTCTATGACTACATCCTTCCCCCCTACAATCCTAACACATTTCTGAACTTCTGACTCAGTCCCATAGTCCATTTACATAGTACATGTAAAATGTAAGCCCCTTGGGGCAGCTAGGTGGCACAGTGGATAAAGCACTGGCCTTGGATTCAGGAGGACCTGAGTTCAAATCTAGCCTCAGACACTTGACACTAGCTGTGTGGCTCTGGGCAAGTCACTTAACCCTCATTGCCCCACCAAAAAAAAAAAAGTAAGCCCCATGAAGGCAGGAGCTATCACTTTTGTCTTTGTTTTTCCCAGTGGCTAGCACAGGCAAAGGGTAGGTGCTTAATTGAAAGAATGAATCTTTTCCTGCTTTAAGGACTAGGGTAGGAGTTTTGTTTTATTTTGGTTCTTTCAGGGTCTTTATATGAGTTCAAATAGTCTAGTAAAGAAGGTCCCTTTTAAGATTCTCCAATGAACTCCAAGATTCTTACAGATTTAGGCCCAACCTTTTATGGAGTCTTCTTTTTCTGGATGTTGCCAGTGATATACTAGAGACAAAATCAGGCTCTCAATGTTCTTGTCTTTCTCACTCCTACCCCCACCTCATTTTTCTAGAAAAGAGTAGTATTAGTGAAACCCAATAATGCCTTGCACACAAGCACCTGGATGCAAGTAGTGAGGCCAAGATGGACACTGTCCATTACTGTTCCTCTTCAGGGAGAGCCTAATGAAGAGGGAGGGTTTCAGATGAGAGTTTACTAGACACCAGGCTTTGCTCTTCCTTAGAAAGCCAATAATGGGAGCAGCTAGGTGACGCAGTGGATAAAGCACCAGCCCTTGATTCAGGAGGACCTGAGTTAAAATCTGCCTTCAGACACTTGACACTTACTAGCTGTGTGACCTTGATCGAGTCACTTAACCCTCATTGCCCCGAAAAAAAAAGGAGAAAGCCAATAATCTACCATATATAGGAACATACACAAATATGTACACACATACATCTACATATACATGTTAATTTATACACAATAAGTGATAAATAGGAGACACAGACAGGCTTACAAAGATATACTTACACACTTGTATGGAGGAGATAGCTCACCTTATTCTCACTAAGTACTGCTCACTAATTCAGGGTTCAAACACTCATGCCTTCAGATTCACGATCATCTCCCACTCCCACT